>NW_026600319.1:0-300000 GCF_029448725.1 Salvelinus fontinalis
GTTTAATCAGGATGATAGGAACACTGTGGACAGTTTTCAGCAAGTTGCAACATTGAAATACAGAAATAAACACTTTTCCAAAAACAAGCTCTAAATCATGTTGAAACACAGAAATAAGCACTTTTCAAAAACAAGCTCCAAATCATGTTGAAATATAGAAATTTACACTTTTCCAAAAACAAGCTCCAAATCATGTTGAAATACAGAAATGAACACTTTTCCAAAAACAAGCTCTAAATCATGTTGAAAACCAGAAAAAAAACTTTTCCATAAACAAGCTCTAAATCATGTTGAAATACAGAAATAGGCACTTTTCAAAAACAAGCTCCAAATCAAGCTGAAATACAGAAATAAACACTTCTCCATAAACAAGCTCTAAATCATGTTTGATGCACTCTGTAAGTACATTTTATTTCAGTACTGTTTAATCAGGATGATAGGAACAATGTGGACAGTTTTCAGCAAGTTGCAACATTGAAATACAGAAATAAACACTTTTCCAAAAACAAGCTCTAAATCATGTTGAAACACAGAAATAAGCACTTTTCAAAAACAAGCTCCAAATCATGTTGAAATACAGAAATTTACACTTTTCCAAAAACAAGCTCCAAATCATGTTGAAATACAGAAATGAACACTTTTCCAAAAACAAGCTCTAAATCATTTTGAAAAACAGAAATAAACACTTTTCCATAAACAAGCTCTAAATCATGTTGAAATACAGAAATAGGCACTTTTCAAAAACAAGCTCCAAATCATGTTGAAATACAGAAATAAACACTTTTCCATAAACAAGCTCTAAATCATGTTTGATGCACTCTGTAAGTACATTTTATTTCAGTGCTGTTTAATCAGGATGATAGGAACACTGTGGACAGTTTTCAGCAATTTGCAACATTGAAATACAGAAATAAACACTTTTCCAAAAACAAGCTCTAAATCATGTTGAAACACAGGAATAAGCACTTTTCAAAAACAAGCTCCAAATCATGTTGAAATACAGAAATTTACACTTTTCCAAAAACAAGCTCCAAATCATGTTGAAATACAGAAATGAACACTTTACCAAAAACAAGCTCTAAATCATGTTGAAAACCAGAAATTTTTTTTTTCCATAAACAAGCTCTAAATCATGTTGAAATACAGAAATAGGCACTTTTCAAAAACAAGCTCCAAATCAAGCTGAAATACAGAAATAAACACTTCTCCATAAACAAGCTCTAAATCATGTTTGATGCACTCTGTAAGTACATTTTATTTCAGTACTGTTTAATCAGGATGATAGGAACACTGTGGACAGTTTTCAGCAAGTTGCAACATTGAAATACAGAAATAAACACTTTTCCAAAAACAAGCTCTAAATCATGTTGAAACACAGAAATAAGCACTTTTCAAAAACAAGCTCCAAATCATGTTGAAATAGAGAAATTTACACTTTTCCAAAAACAAGCTCCAAATCATGTTGAAATACAGAAATGAACACTTTTCCAAAAACAAGCTCCAAATCATGTTGAAATACAGAAATTAACACTTTTCCAAAAACAAGCTCCAAATCATGTTGAAATACAGAAATAAACACTTTTCCATAAACAAGCTCCAAATCATGTTGAAATACAGAAATGAACACTTTTCCAAAAACAAGCTCCAAATCATGTTGAAATACAGAAATGAACACTTTTCCATAAACAAGCTCTAAATCATGTTTGATGCACTCTGTAAGTACATTTTATTTCAGTACTGTTTAATCAGGATGATAGGAACACTGTGGACAGTTTTCAGCAAGTTGCAACATTGAAATACAGAAATAAACACTTTTCCAAAAACAAGCTCTAAATCATGTTGAAACACAGAAATAAGCACTTTTCAAAAACAAGCTCCAAATCATGTTGAAATACAGAAATTTACACTTTTCCAAAAACAAGCTCCAAATCATGTTGAAATACAGAAATGAACACTTTTCCAAAAACAAGCTCTAAATCATGTTGAAAAACAGAAAAAACACTTTTCCATAAACAAGCTCTAAATCATGTTGAAATACAGAAATAGGCACTTTTCAAAAACAAGCTCCAAATCATGCTGAAATACAGAAATGAACACTTTTCCATAAACAAGCTCTAAATCATGTTTGATGCACTCTGTAAGTACATTTTATTTCAGTACTGTTTAATCAGGATGATAGGAACACTGTGGACAGTTTTCAGCAAGTTGCAACATTGAAATACAGAAATAAACACTTTTCCAAAAACAAGCTCTAAATCATGTTGAAACACAGAAATAAGCACTTTTCAAAAACAAGCTCCAAATCATGTTGAAATACAGAAATTTACACTTTTCCAAAAACAAGCTCCAAATCATGTTGAAATACAGAAATGAACACTTTTCCAAAAACAAGCTCTAAATCATGTTGAAAAACAGAAAAAAAACTTTTCCATAAACAAGCTCTAAATCATGTTGAAATACAGAAATAGGCACTTTTCAAAAACAAGCTCCAAATCATGCTGAAATACAGAAATAAACACTTCTCCATAAACAAGCTCTAAATCATGTTTGATGCACTCTGTAAGTACATTTTATTTCAGTACTGTTTAATCAGGATGATAGGAACACTGTGGACAGTTTTCAGCAAGTTGCAACATTGAAATACAGAAATAAACACTTTTCCAAAAACAAGCTCTAAATCATGTTGAAACACAGAAATAAGCACTTTTCAAAAACAAGCTCCAAATCATGTTGAAATAGAGAAATTTACACTTTTCCAAAAACAAGCTCCAAATCATGTTGAAATACAGAAATGAACACTTTTCCAAAAACAAGCTCCAAATCATGTTGAAATACAGAAATGAACACTTTTCCAAAAACAAGCTCCAAATCATGTTGAAATACAGAAATGAACACTTTTCCAAAAACAAGCTCTAAATCATGTTGAAATACAGAAATAAGCACTTTTCCAAAAACAAGCTCTAAATCATGTTGAAATACAGAAAGTAACACTTTTCCAAAAACAAGCTCCAAATCATGTTGAAATACAGAAATAGGTACTTTTCCATAAACAAGCTCCAAATCATGTTGAAACACAGAAATAAACACTTTTCCATAAACAAGCTCTAAATCATGTTGAAACACAGAAATAAGCACTTTTCAAAAACAAGCTCCAAATCATGTTGAAATACAGAAATTTACACTTTTCCAAAAACAAGCTCCAAATCATGTTGAAATACAGAAATGAACACTTTTCCAAAAACAAGCTCCAAATCATGTTGAAATACAGAAATGAACACTTTTCCAAAAACAAGCTCTAAATCATGTTGAAAAACAGAAAAAACACTTTTCCATAAACAAGCTCTAAATCATGTTGAAATACAGAAATAGGCACTTTTCAAAAACAAGCTCCAAATCATGCTGAAATACAGAAATAAACACTTCTCCATAAACAAGCTCTAAATCATGTTTGATGCACTCTGTAAGTACATTTTATTTCAGTACTGTTTAATCAGGATGATAGGAACACTGTGGACAGTTTTCAGCAAGTTGCAACATTGAAATACAGAAATAAACACTTTTCCAAAAACAAGCTCTAAATCATGTTGAAACACAGAAATAAGCACTTTTCAAAAACAAGCTCCAAATCATGTTGAAATAGAGAAATTTACACTTTTCCAAAAACAAGCTCCAAATCATGTTGAAATACAGAAATGAACACTTTTCCAAAAACAAGCTCCAAATCATGTTGAAATACAGAAATAACACTTTTCCAAAAACAAGCTCCAAATCATGTTGAAATACAGAAATGTACACTTTTCCAAAAACAAGCTCCAAATCATGTTGAAATACAGAAATGAACACTTTTCCAAAAACAAGCTCCAAATCATGTTGAAATACAGAAATGAACACTTTTCCAAAAACAAGCTCTAAATCATGTTGAAATACAGAAATAACACTTTTCCAAAAACAAGCTCCAAATCATGTTGAAATACAGAAATAAACACTTTTCCAAAAACAAGCTCTAAATCATGTTGAAATACAGAAATAAACACTTTTCCAAAAACAAGCTCTAAATCATGTTGAAATACAGAAATAAGCACTTTTCAAAAACAAGCTCCAAATCATGTTGAAATACAGAAATGAACACTTTTCCAAAAACAAGCTCTAAATCATGTTGAAATACAGAAATGAACACTTTTCCAAAAACAAGCTCTAAATCATGTTGAAATACAGAAATAGGCACTTTTCAAAAACAAGCTCCAAATCATGTTGAAATAGAGAAATTTACACTTTTCCAAAAACAAGCTCCAAATCATGTTGAAATACAGAAATGAACACTTTTCCAAAAACAAGCTCTAAATCATGTTGAAAAACAGAAAAAACACTTTTCCATAAACAAGCTCTAAATCATGTTGAAATACAGAAATAGGCACTTTTCAAAAACAAGCTCAAAATCATGTTGAAATAGAGAAATTTACACTTTTCCAAAAACAAGCTCCAAATCATGTTGAAATACAGAAATGAACACTTTTCCAAAAACAAGCTCCAAATCATGTTGAAATACAGAAATAAACACTTTTCCAAAAACAAGCTCCAAATCATGTTGAAATACAGAAATAAGCACTTTTCAAAAACAAGCTCCAAATCATGTTGAAATACAGAAATAAACACTTTTCCATAAACAAGCTCTAAATCATGTTTGATGCACTCTGTAAGTACATTTTATTTCAGTACTGTTTAATCAGGATGATAGGAACACTGTGGACAGTTTTCAGCAAGTTGCAACATTGAAATACAGAAATAAACACTTTTCCAAAAACAAGCTCTAAATCATGTTGAAACACAGAAATAAGCACTTTTCAAAAACAAGCTCCAAATCATGTTGAAATACAGAAATTTACACTTTTCCAAAAACAAGCTCCAAATCATGTTGAAATACAGAAATGAACACTTTTCCAAAAACAAGCTCCAAATCATGTTGAAATACAGAAATGAACACTTTTCCAAAAACAAGCTCCAAATCATGTTTGATGCACACTGTACAGTAAATTTTATTTCAGCACTGTTTAATCAGGATGATAGGAACACTGTGGACAGCTCTCAGCAATTGCAACATTGAAATACAGAAATAAACACTTTTCCAAAAACAAGCTCTAAATCATGTTGAAACACAGAAATAAACACTTTTCCAAAAACAAGCTCCAAATCATGTTGAAATACAGAAATTAACACTTTTCCAAAAACAAGCTCTAAATCATGTTGAAAAACAGAAAAAACACTTTTCCATAAACAAGCTCTAAATCATGTTGAAATACAGAAATAGGCACTTTTCAAAAACAAGCTCCAAATCATGCTGAAATACAGAAATAAACACTTCTCCATAAACAAGCTCTAAATCATGTTTGATGCACTCTGTAAGTACATTTTATTTCAATACTGTTTAATCAGGATGATAGGAACACTGTGGACAGTTTTCAGCAAGTTGCAACATTGAAATACAGAAATAAACACTTTTCCAAAAACAAGCTCTAAATCATGTTGAAACACAGAAATAAGCACTTTTCAAAAACAAGCTCCAAATCATGTTGAAATAGAGAAATTTACACTTTTCCAAAAACAAGCTCCAAATCATGTTGAAATACAGAAATGAACACTTTTCCAAAAACAAGCTCCAAATCATGTTGAAATACAGAAATGAACACTTTTCCAAAAACAAGCTCCAAATCATGTTGAAATACAGAAATAAACACTTTTCCATAAACAAGCTCTAAATCATGTTGAAATACAGAAATAAGCACTTTTCCATAAACAAGCTCTAAATCATGTTGAAACACAGAAATAAGCACTTTTCAAAAACAAGCTCCAAATCATGTTGAAATACAGAAATAACACTTTTCCAAAAACAAGCTCCAAATCATGTTGAAATACAGAAATGAACACTTTTCCAAAAACAAGCTCCAAATCATGTTGAAATACAGAAATGAACACTTTTCCAAAAACAAGCTCTAAATCATGTTGAAAAACAGAAAAAACACTTTTCCAAAACAAGCTCTAAATCATGTTGAAATACAGAAATAGGCACTTTTCAAAAACAAGCTCCAAATCATGCTGAAATACAGAAATAAACACTTCTCCATAAACAAGCTCTAAATCATGTTTGATGCACTCTGTAAGTACATTTTATTTCAGTACTGTTTAATCAGGATGATAGGAACACTGTGGACAGTTTTCAGCAAGTTGCAACATTGAAATACAGAAATAAACACTTTTCCAAAAACAAGCTCTAAATCATGTTGAAACACAGAAATAAGCACTTTTCAAAAACAAGCTCCAAATCATGTTGAAATACAGAAATTTACACTTTTCCAAAAACAAGCTCCAAATCATGTTGAAATACAGAAATGAACACTTTTCCAAAAACAAGCTCCAAATCATGTTGAAATACAGAAATAGAACACTTTTCCAAAAACAAGCTCCAAATCATGTTGAAATACAGAAATAACACTTTTCCAAAAACAAGCTCCAAATCATGTTGAAATACAGAAATGAACACTTTTCCAAAAACAAGCTCCAAATCATGTTGAAATACAGAAATGAACACTTTTCCAAAAACAAGCTCCAAATCATGTTGAAATACAGAAAATAACACTTTTCAAAAACAAGCTCCAAATCATGTTGAAATACAGAAATAAACACTTTTCCATAAACAAGCTCTAAATCATGTTTGATGCACTCTGTAAGTACATTTTATTTCAGTACTGTTTAATCAGGATGATAGGAACACTGTGGACAGTTTTCAGCAAGTTGCAACATTGAAATACAGAAATAAACACTTTTCCAAAAACAAGCTCTAAATCATGTTGAAACACAGAAATAAGCACTTTTCAAAAACAAGCTCCAAATCATGTTGTAATACAGAAATTTACACTTTTCCAAAAACAAGCTCTAAATCATGTTGAAAAACAGAAAAAACACTTTTCCATAAACAAGCTCTAAATCATGTTGAAATACAGAAATAGGCACTTTTCAAAAACAAGCTCCAAATCATGCTGAAATACAGAAATAAACACTTCTCCATAAACAAGCTCTAAATCATGTTTGATGCACTCTGTAAGTACATTTTATTTCAGTACTGTTTAATCAGGATGATAGGAACACTGTGGACAGTTTTCAGCAAGTTGCAACATTGAAATACAGAAATAAACACTTTTCCAAAAACAAGCTCTAAATCATGTTGAAACACAGAAATAAGCACTTTTCAAAAACAAGCTCCAAATCATGTTGAAATACAGAAATTTACACTTTTCCAAAAACAAGCTCCAAATCATGTTGAAATACAGAAATGAACACTTTTCCAAAAACAAGCTCCAAATCATGTTGAAATACAGAAATGAACACTTTTCCAAAAACAAGCTCTAAATCATGTTGAAATACAGAAATGAACACTTTTCCAAAAACAAGCTCCAAATCATGTTGAAATACAGAAATAAACACTTTTCCATAAACAAGCTCTAAATCATGTTTGATGCACTCTGTAAGTACATTTTATTTCAGTACTGTTTAATCAGGATGATAGGAACACTGTGGACAGTTTTCAGCAAGTTGCAACATTGAAATACAGAAATAAACACTTTTCCAAAAACAAGCTCTAAATCATGTTGAAACACAGAAATAAGCACTTTTCAAAAACAAGCTCCAAATCATGTTGAAATAGAGAAATTTACACTTTTCCAAAAACAAGCTCCAAATCATGTTGAAATACAGAAATGAACACTTTTCCAAAAACAAGCTCTAAATCATGTTGAAATACAGAAATGAACACTTTTCCAAAAACAAGCTCCAAATCATGTTGAAATACAGAAATAAACACTTTTCCATAAACAAGCTCCAAATCATGTTGAAATACAGAAATGAACACTTTTCCAAAAACAAGCTCTAAATCATGTTGAAAAACAGAAAAAACACTTTTCCATAAACAAGCTCTAAATCATGTTGAAATACAGAAATAGGCACTTTTCAAAAACAAGCTCCAAATCATGTTGAAATACAGAAATAAACACTTTTCCATAAACAAGCTCTAAATCATGTTTGATGCACTCTGTAAGTACATTTTATTTCAGTACTGTTTAATCAGGATGATAGGAACACTGTGGACAGTTTTCAGCAAGTTGCAACATTGAAATACAGAAATAAACACTTTTCCAAAAACAAGCTCTAAATCATGTTGAAACACAGAAATAAGCACTTTTCAAAAACAAGCTCCAAATCATGTTGAATAAGAAATTTACACTTTTCCAAAAACAAGCTCTAAATCATGTTGAAAAACAGAAAAAACACTTTTCCATAAACAAGCTCTAAATCATGTTGAAATACAGAAATAAACACTTTTCAAAAACAAGCTCCAAATCATGCTGAAATACAGAAATAAACACTTCTCCATAAACAAGCTCTAAATCATGTTTGATGCACTCTGTAAGTACATTTTATTTCAGTACTGTTTAATCAGGATGATAGGAACACTGTGGACAGTTTTCAGCAAGTTGCAACATTGAAATACAGAAATAAACACTTTTCCAAAAACAAGCTCTAAATCATGTTGAAACACAGAAATAAGCACTTTTCAAAAACAAGCTCTAAATCATGTTGAAATACAGAAATGTACACTTTTCCAAAAACAAGCTCCAAATCATGTTGAAATACAGAAATGAACACTTTTCCAAAAACAAGCTCTAAATCATGTTGAAAAACAGAAATAAACACTTTTCCAAAAACAAGCTCTAAATCATGTTGAAATACAGAAATAAGCACTTTTCAAAAACAAGCTCCAAATCATGTTGAAATACAGAAATTAACACTTTTCCAAAAACAAGCTCCAAATCATGTTGAAATACAGAAATGAACACTTTTCCAAAAACAAGCTCTAAATCATGTTGAAATACAGAAATGGACACTTTTCCAAAAACAAGCTCCAAATCATGTTGAAAAACAGAAATAAACACTTTTCCATAAACAAGCTCTAAATCATGTTGAAATACAGAAATAGGCACTTTTCAAAAACAAGCTCCAAATCATGTTGAAATAGAGAAATTTACACTTTTCCAAAAACAAGCTCCAAATCATGTTGAAATACAGAAATGAACACTTTTCCAAAAACAAGCTCTAAATCATGTTGAAATACAGAAATGAACACTTTTCCAAAAACAAGCTCTAAATCATGTTGAAATACAGAAATAAGCACTTTTCAAAAACAAGCTCCAAATCATGTTGAAATACAGAAATAAACACTTTTCCATAAACAAGCTCTAAATCATGTTTGATGCACTCTGTAAGTACATTTTATTTCAGTACTGTTTAATCAGGATGATAGGAACACTGTGGACAGTTTTCAGCAAGTTGCAACATTGAAATACAGAAATAAACACTTTTCCAAAAACAAGCTCTAAATCATGTTGAAACACAGAAATAAGCACTTTTCAAAAACAAGCTCCAAATCATGTTGAAATACAGAAATTTACACTTTTCCAAAAACAAGCTCCAAATCATGTTGAAATACAGAAATGAACACTTTTCCAAAAACAAGCTCTAAATCATGTTGAAAAACAGAAAAAACACTTTTCCATAAACAAGCTCTAAATCATGTTGAAATACAGAAATAGGCACTTTTCAAAAACAAGCTCCAAATCATGTTGAAATACAGAAATAAACACTTTTCCATAAACAAGCTCTAAATCATGTTTGATGCACTCTGTAAGTACATTTTATTTCAGTACTGTTTAATCAGGATGATAGGAACACTGTGGACAGTTTTCAGCAAGTTGCAACATTGAAATACAGAAATAAACACTTTTCCAAAAACAAGCTCTAAATCATGTTGAAACACAGAAATAAGCACTTTTCAAAAACAAGCTCCAAATCATGTTGAAATACAGAAATTTACACTTTTCCAAAAACAAGCTCCAAATCATGTTGAAATACAGAAATGAACACTTTTCCAAAAACAAGCTCTAAATCATGTTGAAAAACAGAAAAAAACACTTTTCCATAAACAAGCTCTAAATCATGTTGAAATACAGAAATAGGCACTTTTCAAAAACAAGCTCCAAATCATGCTGAAATACAGAAATAAACACTTCTCCATAAACAAGCTCTAAATCATGTTTGATGCACTCTGTAAGTACATTTTATTTCAGTACTGTTTAATCAGGATGATAGGAACACTGTGGACAGTTTTCAGCAAGTTGCAACATTGAAATACAGAAATAAACACTTTTCCAAAAACAAGCTCTAAATCATGTTGAAACACAGAAATAAGCACTTTTCAAAAACAAGCTCCAAATCATGTTGAAATAGAGAAATTTACACTTTTCCAAAAACAAGCTCCAAATCATGTTGAAATACAGAAATGAACACTTTTCCAAAAACAAGCTCCAAATCATGTTGAAATACAGAAATGAACACTTTTCCAAAAACAAGCTCTAAATCATGTTGAAAAACAGAAAAAACACTTTTCCATAAACAAGCTCTAAATCATGTTGAAATACAGAAATAGGCACTTTTCAAAAACAAGCTCCAAATCATGTTGAAATACAGAAATAAACACTTTTCCATAAACAAGCTCTAAATCATGTTGAAAAACAGAAAAAACACTTTTCCATAAACAAGCTCTAAATCATGTTGAAATACAGAAATAAACACTTTTCCAAAAACAAGCTCTAAATCATGTTGAAACACAGAAATAAGCACTTTTCAAAAACAAGCTCCAAATCATGTTGAAATATAGAAATGAACACTTTTCCAAAAACAAGCTCCAAATCATGTTGAAATACAGAAATGAACACTTTTCCAAAAACAAGCTCTAAATCATGTTGAAATACAGAAATAGGCACTTTTCAAAAACAAGCTCAAAATCATGTTGAAATAGAGAAATTTACACTTTTCCAAAAACAAGCTCCAAATCATGTTGAAATACAGAAATGAACACTTTTCCAAAAACAAGCTCTAAATCATGTTGAAAAACAGAAAAAACACTTTTCCATAAACAAGCTCTAAATCATGTTGAAATACAGAAATAGGCACTTTTCAAAAACAAGCTCAAAATCATGTTGAAATAGAGAAATTTACACTTTTCCAAAAACAAGCTCCAATTCATGTTGAAATACAGAAATGAACACTTTTCCAAAAACAAGCTCCAAATCATGTTGAAATACAGAAATGAACACTTTTCCAAAAACAAGCTCCAAATCATGTTGAAATACAGAAATAAACACTTTTCAAAAACAAGCTCCAAATCATGTTGAAATACAGAAATAAACACTTTTCCATAAACAAGCTCTAAATCATGTTTGATGCACTCTGTAAGTAAATTTTATTTCAGTACTGTTTAATCAGGATGATAGGAACACTGTGGACAGTTTTCAGCAAGTTGCAACATTGAAAAACAGAAATAAACACTTTTCCAAAAACAAGCTCTAAATCATGTTGAAACACAGAAATAAGCACTTTTCAAAAACAAGCTCCAAATCATGTTGAAATACAGAAATTAACACTTTTCCAAAAACAAGCTCCAAATCATGTTGAAATACAGAAATAACACTTTTCAAAAACAAGCTCCAAATCATGTTGAAATACAGAAATAAACACTTTTCCATAAACAAGCTCTAAATCATGTTTGATGCACTCTGTAAGTAAATTTTATTTCAGTACTGTTTAATCAGGATGATAGGAACACTGTGGACAGTTTTCAGCAAGTTGCAACATTGAAATACAGAAATAAACACTTTTCCAAAAACAAGCTCTAAATCATGTTGAAACACAGAAATAAGCACTTTTCAAAAACAAGCTCCAAATCATGTTGAAATACAGAAATTTACACTTTTCCAAAAACAAGCTCTAAATCATGTTGAAAAACAGAAAAAACACTTTTCCATAAACAAGCTCTAAATCATGTTGAAATACAGAAATAGACACTTTTCAAAAACAAGCTCCAAATCATGCTGAAATACAGAAATAAACACTTCTCCATAAACAAGCTCTAAATCATGTTTGATGCACTCTGTAAGTACATTTTATTTCAGTACTGTTTAATCAGGATGATAGGAACACTGTGGACAGTTTTCAGCAAGTTGCAACATTGAAATACAGAAATAAACACTTTTCCAAAAACAAGCTCTAAATCATGTTGAAACACAGAAATAAGCACTTTTCAAAAACAAGCTCCAAATCATGTTGAAATAGAGAAATTTACACTTTTCCAAAAACAAGCTCCAAATCATGTTGAAATACAGAAATGAACACTTTTCCAAAAACAAGCTCCAAATCATGTTGAAATACAGAAATGAACACTTTTCCATAAACAAGCTCTAAATCATGTTTGATGCACTCTGTAAGTAAATTTTATTTCAGTACTGTTTAATCAGGATGATAGGAACACTGTGGACAGTTTTCAGCAAGTTGCAACATTGAAAAACAGAAATAAACACTTTTCCAAAAACAAGCTCTAAATCATGTTGAAACACAGAAATAAGCACTTTTCAAAAACAAGCTCCAAATCATGTTGAAATACAGAAATGAACACTTTTCCAAAAACAAGCTCCAAATCATGTTGAAATACAGAAATGAACACTTTTCCAAAAACAAGCTCTAAATCATGTTGAAATACAGAAATAGGCACTTTTCAAAAACAAGCTCAAAATCATGTTGAAATAGAGAAATTTACACTTTTCCAAAAACAAGCTCCAAATCATGTTGAAATACAGAAATGAACACTTTTCCAAAAACAAGCTCCAAATCATGTTGAAATACAGAAATGAACACTTTTCCAAAAACAAGCTCTAAATCATGTTGAAATACAGAAAAAACACTTTTCAAAAACAAGCTCCAAATCATGTTGAAATACAGAAATAAACACTTTTCCATAAACAAGCTCTAAATCATGTTTGATGCACTCTGTAAGTACATTTTATTTCAGTACTGTTTAATCAGGATGATAGGAACACTGTGGACAGTTTTCAGCAAGTTGCAACATTGAAATACAGAAATAAACACTTTTCCAAAAACAAGCTCTAAATCATGTTGAAACACAGAAATAAGCACTTTTCAAAAACAAGCTCCAAATCATGTTGAAATACAGAAATTTACACTTTTCCAAAAACCAGCTCCAAATCATGTTGAAAAACAGAAAAAACACTTTTCCATAAACAAGCTCTAAATCATGTTGAAATACAGAAATAAACACTTTTCAAAAACAAGCTCCAAATCATGCTGAAATACAGAAATAAACACTTCTCCATAAACAAGCTCTAAATCATGTTTGATGCACTCTGTAAGTACATTTTATTTCAGTACTGTTTAATCAGGATGATAGGAACACTGTGGACAGTTTTCAGCAAGTTGCAACATTGAAATACAGAAATAAACACTTTTCCAAAAACAAGCTCTAAATCATGTTGAAACACAGAAATAAGCACTTTTCAAAAACAAGCTCTAAATCATGTTGAAATACAGAAATGTAAACTTTTCCAAAAACAAGCTCCAAATCATGTTGAAATACAGAAATGAACACTTTTCCAAAAACAAGCTCCAAATCATGTTGAAATACAGAAATGAACACTTTTCCAAAAACAAGCTCTAAATCATGTTGAAAAACAGAAATGAACACTTTTCCAAAAACAAGCTCCAAATCATGTTGAAATACAGAAATAAACACTTTTCCATAAACAAGCTCTAAATCATGTTTGATGCACTCTGTAAGTAAATTTTATTTCAGTACTGTTTAATCAGGATGATAGGAACACTGTGGACAGTTTTCAGCAAGTTGCAACATTGAAAAACAGAAATAAACACTTTTCCAAAAACAAGCTCTAAATCATGTTGAAACACAGAAATAAGCACTTTTCAAAAACAAGCTCCAAATCATGTTGAAATACAGAAATGAACACTTTTCCAAAAACAAGCTCCAAATCATGTTGAAATACAGAAATGAACACTTTTCCAAAAACAAGCTCTAAATCATGTTGAAATACAGAAATAGGCACTTTTCAAAAACAAGCTCAAAATCATGTTGAAATAGAGAAATTTACACTTTTCCAAAAACAAGCTCCAAATCATGTTGAAATACAGAAATGAACACTTTTCCAAAAACAAGCTCCAAATCATGTTGAAATACAGAAATGAACACTTTTCCAAAAACAAGCTCCAAATCATGTTGAAATACAGAAAATAACACTTTTCAAAAACAAGCTCCAAATCATGTTGAAATACAGAAATAAACACTTTTCCATAAACAAGCTCTAAATCATGTTTGATGCACTCTGTAAGTACATTTTATTTCAGTACTGTTTAATCAGGATGATAGGAACACTGTGGACAGTTTTCAGCAAGTTGCAACATTGAAATACAGAAATAAACACTTTTCCAAAAACAAGCTCTAAATCATGTTGAAACACAGAAATAAGCACTTTTCAAAAACAAGCTCCAAATCATGTTGAAATACAGAAATTTACACTTTTCCAAAAACAAGCTCTAAATCATGTTGAAAAACAGAAAAAACACTTTTCCATAAACAAGCTCTAAATCATGTTGAAATACAGAAATAAACACTTTTCAAAAACAAGCTCCAAATCATGCTGAAATACAGAAATAAACACTTCTCCATAAACAAGCTCTAAATCATGTTTGATGCACTCTGTAAGTACATTTTATTTCAGTACTGTTTAATCAGGATGATAGGAACACTGTGGACAGTTTTCAGCAAGTTGCAACATTGAAATACAGAAATAAACACTTTTCCAAAAACAAGCTCTAAATCATGTTGAAACACAGAAATAAGCACTTTTCAAAAACAAGCTCTAAATCATGTTGAAATACAGAAATGTAAACTTTTCCAAAAACAAGCTCCAAATCATGTTGAAATACAGAAAAAACACTTTTCCATAAACAAGCTCTAAATCATGTTGAAACACAGAAATAAGCACTTTTCCATAAACAAGCTCTAAATCATGTTGAAATACAGAAATAAGCACTTTTCAAAAACAAGCTCCAAATCATGTTGAAATACAGAAATTAACACTTTTCCAAAAACAAGCTCCAAATCATGTTGAAATACAGAAATGAACACTTTTCCAAAAACAAGCTCCAAATCATGTTGAAATACAGAAATGAACACTTTTCCAAAAACAAGCTCTAAATCATGTTGAAAAACAGAAAAAACACTTTTCCATAAACAAGCTCTAAATCATGTTGAAATACAGAAATAGGCACTTTTCAAAAACAAGCTCCAAATCATGTTGAAATACAGAAATAAACACTTTTCCATAAACAAGCTCTAAATCATGTTTGATGCACTCTGTAAGTACATTTTATTTCAGTACTGTTTAATCAGGATGAT
Organism: Salvelinus fontinalis; assembly: GCF_029448725.1. Lineage (NCBI taxonomy): Eukaryota > Metazoa > Chordata > Actinopteri > Salmoniformes > Salmonidae > Salvelinus > Salvelinus fontinalis. Next base: position 15,368 of record NW_026600319.1, read on the forward strand.
AGGAACACTGTGGACAGTTTTCAGCAAGTTGCAACATTGAAAAACAGAAATAAACACTTTTCCAAAAACAAGCTCTAAATCATGTTGAAACACAGAAATAAGCACTTTTCAAAAACAAGCTCCAAATCATGTTGAAATACAGAAATGAACACTTTTCCAAAAACAAGCTCCAAATCATGTTGAAATACAGAAATGAACACTTTTCCAAAAACAAGCTCTAAATCATGTTGAAATACAGAAATAACACTTTTCCAAAAACAAGCTCCAAATCATGTTGAAATACAGAAATAAACACTTTTCCAAAAACAAGCTCCAAATCATGTTGAAATACAGAAATGAACACTTTTCCAAAAACAAGCTCTAAATCATGTTGAAATACAGAAATTAACACTTTTCCAAAAACAAGCTCCAAATCATGTTGAAAAACAGAAAAAACACTTTTTAAAAACAAGCTCCAAATCATGTTGAAATACAGAAATAAACACTTTTCCATAAACAAGCTCTAAATCATGTTTGATGCACTCTGTAAGTACATTTTATTTCAGTACTGTTTAATCAGGATGATAGGAACACTGTGGACAGTTTTCAGCAAGTTGCAACATTGAAATACAGAAATAAACACTTTTCCAAAAACAAGCTCTAAATCATGTTGAAACACAGAAATAAGCACTTTTCAAAAACAAGCTCCAAATCATGTTGAAATACAGAAATTTACACTTTTCCAAAAACAAGCTCTAAATCATGTTGAAAAACAGAAAAAACACTTTTCCATAAACAAGCTCTAAATCATGTTGAAATACAGAAATAAGCACTTTTCAAAAACAAGCTCCAAATCATGCTGAAATACAGAAATAAACACTTCTCCATAAACAAGCTCTAAATCATGTTTGATGCACTCTGTAAGTACATTTTATTTCAGTACTGTTTAATCAGGATGATAGGAACACTGTGGACAGTTTTCAGCAAGTTGCAACATTGAAATACAGAAATAAACACTTTTCCAAAAACAAGCTCTAAATCATGTTGAAACACAGAAATAAGCACTTTTCAAAAACAAGCTCCAAATCATGTTGAAATACAGAAATTTACACTTTTCCAAAAACAAGCTCCAAATCATGTTGAAATACAGAAATGAACACTTTTCCAAAAACAAGCTCCAAATCATGTTGAAATACAGAAATGAACACTTTTCCAAAAACAAGCTCTAAATCATGTTGAAAAACAGAAAAAACACTTTTCCATAAACAAGCTCTAAATCATGTTGAAATACAGAAATAGGCACTTTTCAAAAACAAGCTCCAAATCATGTTGAAATACAGAAATAAACACTTTTCCATAAACAAGCTCTAAATCATGTTTGATGCACTCTGTAAGTAAATTTTATTTCAGTACTGTTTAATCAGGATGATAGGAACACTGTGGACAGTTTTCAGCAAGTTGCAACATTGAAAAACAGAAATAAACACTTTTCCAAAAACAAGCTCTAAATCATGTTGAAACACAGAAATAAGCACTTTTCAAAAACAAGCTCCAAATCATGTTGAAATACAGAAATGAACACTTTTCCAAAAACAAGCTCCAAATCATGTTGAAATACAGAAATGAACACTTTTCCAAAAACAAGCTCTAAATCATGTTGAAATACAGAAATAGGCACTTTTCAAAAACAAGCTCAAAATCATGTTGAAATAGAGAAATTTACACTTTTCCAAAAACAAGCTCCAAATCATGTTGAAATACAGAAATGAACACTTTTCCAAAAACAAGCTCCAAATCATGTTGAAATACATAAATGAACACTTTTCCAAAAACAAGCTCCAAATCATGTTGAAATACAGAAAATAACACTTTTCAAAAACAAGCTCCAAATCATGTTGAAATACAGAAATAAACACTTTTCCATAAACAAGCTCTAAATCATGTTTGATGCACTCTGTAAGTAAATTTTATTTCAGTACTGTTTAATCAGGATGATAGGAACACTGTGGACAGTTTTCAGCAAGTTGCAACATTGAAATACAGAAATAAACACTTTTCCAAAAACAAGCTCTAAATCATGTTGAAACACAGAAATAAGCACTTTTCAAAAACAAGCTCCAAATCATGTTGTAATACAGAAATTTACACTTTTCCAAAAACAAGCTCTAAATCATGTTGAAAAACAGAAAAAACACTTTTCCATAAACAAGCTCTAAATCATGTTGAAATACAGAAATAAACACTTTTCAAAAACAAGCTCCAAATCATGCTGAAATACAGAAATAAACACTTCTCCATAAACAAGCTCTAAATCATGTTTGATGCACTCTGTAAGTACATTTTATTTCAGTACTGTTTAATCAGGATGATAGGAACACTGTGGACAGTTTTCAGCAAGTTGCAACATTGAAATACAGAAATAAACACTTTTCCAAAAACAAGCTCTAAATCATGTTGAAACACAGAAATAAGCACTTTTCAAAAACAAGCTCTAAATCATGTTGAAATACAGAAATGTAAACTTTTCCAAAAACAAGCTCCAAATCATGTTGAAATACAGAAATGAACACTTTTCCAAAAACAAGCTCCAAATCATGTTGAAATACAGAAATGAACACTTTTCCAAAAACAAGCTCTAAATCATGTTGAAAAACAGAAATGAACACTTTTCCAAAAACAAGCTCCAAATCATGTTGAAATACAGAAATAAACACTTTTCCATAAACAAGCTCTAAATCATGTTTGATGCACTCTAAGTAAATTTTATTTCAGTACTGTTTAATCAGGATGATAGGAACACTGTGGACAGTTTTCAGCAAGTTGCAACATTGAAAAACAGAAATAAACACTTTTCCAAAAACAAGCTCTAAATCATGTTGAAACACAGAAATAAGCACTTTTCAAAAACAAGCTCCAAATCATGTTGAAATACAGAAATGAACACTTTTCCAAAAACAAGCTCCAAATCATGTTGAAATACAGAAATGAACACTTTTCCAAAAACAAGCTCTAAATCATGTTGAAATACAGAAATAGGCACTTTTCAAAAACAAGCTCAAAATCATGTTGAAATAGAGAAATTTACACTTTTCCAAAAACAAGCTCCAAATCATGTTGAAATACAGAAATGAACACTTTTCCAAAAACAAGCTCCAAATCATGTTGAAATACATAAATGAACACTTTTCCAAAAACAAGCTCCAAATCATGTTGAAATACAGAAAATAACACTTTTCAAAAACAAGCTCCAAATCATGTTGAAATACAGAAATAAACACTTTTCCATAAACAAGCTCTAAATCATGTTTGATGCACTCTGTAAGTAAATTTTATTTCAGTACTGTTTAATCAGGATGATAGGAACACTGTGGACAGTTTTCAGCAAGTTGCAACATTGAAATACAGAAATAAACACTTTTCCAAAAACAAGCTCTAAATCATGTTGAAACACAGAAATAAGCACTTTTCAAAAACAAGCTCCAAATCATGTTGTAATACAGAAATTTACACTTTTCCAAAAACAAGCTCTAAATCATGTTGAAAAACAGAAAAAACACTTTTCCATAAACAAGCTCTAAATCATGTTGAAATACAGAAGTAAACACTTTTCAAAAACAAGCTCCAAATCATGCTGAAATACAGAAATAAACACTTCTCCATAAACAAGCTCTAAATCATGTTTGATGCACTCTGTAAGTACATTTTATTTCAGTACTGTTTAATCAGGATGATAGGAACACTGTGGACAGTTTTCAGCAAGTTGCAACATTGAAATACAGAAATAAACACTTTTCCAAAAACAAGCTCTAAATCATGTTGAAACACAGAAATAAGCACTTTTCAAAAACAAGCTCTAAATCATGTTGAAATACAGAAATGTAAACTTTTCCAAAAACAAGCTCCAAATCATGTTGAAATACAGAAAAAACACTTTTCCATAAACAAGCTCTAAATCATGTTGAAACACAGAAATAAGCACTTTTCCATAAACAAGCTCTAAATCATGTTGAAACACAGAAATTAGCACTTTTCAAAAACAAGCTCCAAATCATGTTGAAATACAGAAATTTACACTTTTCCAAAAACAAGCTCCAAATCATGTTGAAATACAGAAATGAACACTTTTCCAAAAACAAGCTCCAAATCATGTTGAAATACAGAAATGAACACTTTTCCAAAAACAAGCTCTAAATCATGTTGAAAAACAGAAAAAACACTTTTCCATGAACAAGCTCTAAATCATGTTGAAATACAGAAATAGGCACTTTTCAAAAACAAGCTCAAAATCATGTTGAAATAGAGAAATTTACACTTTTCCAAAAACAAGCTCCAAATCATGTTGAAATACAGAAATGAACACTTTTCCAAAAACAAGCTCCAAATCATGTTGAAATACAGAAATGAACACTTTTCCAAAAACAAGCTCTAAATCATGTTGAAATACAGAAATAAACACTTTTCAAAAACAAGCTCCAAATCATGTTGAAAAACAGGAAAAACAGTTTTCCACAAACAAGCTCTAAATCATGTTTGATGCACTCTGTAAGTAAATTTTATTTCAGTACTGTTTAATCAGGATGATAGGAACACTGTGGACAGTTTTCAGCAAGTTGCAACATTGAAATACAGAAATAAACACTTTTCCAAAAACAAGCTCTAAATCATGTTGAAACACAGAAATAAGCACTTTTCAAAGACAAGCTCCAAATCGTGTTGAAATACAGAAATTTACACTTTTCCAAAAACAAGCTCCAAATCATGTTGAAATACAGAAATGAACACTTTTCCAAAAACAAGCTCCAAATCATGTTGAAATACAGAAATGAACACTTTTCCAAAAACAAGCTCTAAATCATGTTGAAACACAGAAATAAGCACTTTTCAAAAACAAGCTCCAAATCATGTTGAAATACAGAAATTTACACTTTTCCAAAAACAAGCTCCAAATCATGTTGAAATACAGAAATGAACAATTTTCCAAAAACAAGCTCCAAATCATGTTGAAATACAGAAATAAACACTTTTCAAAAACAAGCTCCAAATCATGTTGAAATAGAGAAATTTACACTTTTCCAAAAACAAGCTCCAAATCATGTTGAAATACAGAAATGAACACTTTTCCAAAAACAAGCTCCAAATCATGTTGAAATACAGAAATGAACACTTTTCCATAAACAAGCTCTAAATCATGTTGAAATACAGAAATTTACACTTTTCCAAAAACAAGCTCCAAATCATGTTGAAATACAGAAATGAACACTTTTCCAAAAACAAGCTCCAAATCATGTTGAAATACAGAAATGAACACTTTTCCAAAAACAAGCTCTAAATCATGTTGAAAAACAGAAAAAACACTTTTCCATGAACAAGCTCTAAATCATGTTGAAATACAGAAATAGGCACTTTTCAAAAACAAGCTCAAAATCATGTTGAAATAGAGAAATTTACACTTTTCCAAAAACAAGCTCCAAATCATGTTGAAATACAGAAATGAACACTTTTCCAAAAACAAGCTCCAAATCATGTTGAAATACAGAAATGAACACTTTTCCAAAAACAAGCTCTAAATCATGTTGAAATACAGAAATAAACACTTTTCAAAAACAAGCTCCAAATCATGTTGAAAAACAGAAAAAACAGTTTTCCACAAACAAGCTCTAAACCATGTTTGATGCACTCTGTAAGTAAATTTTATTTCAGTACTGTTTAATCAGGATGATAGGAACACTGTGGACAGTTTTCAGCAAGTTGCAACATTGAAATACAGAAATAAACACTTTTCCAAAAACAAGCTCTAAATCATGTTGAAACACAGAAATAAGCACTTTTCAAAGACAAGCTCCAAATCATGTTGAAATACAGAAATTTACACTTTTCCAAAAACAAGCTCCAAATCATGTTGAAATACAGAAATGAACACTTTTCCAAAAACAAGCTCCAAATCATGTTGAAATACAGAAATGAACACTTTTCCAAAAACAAGCTCTAAATCATGTTGAAACACAGAAATAAGCACTTTTCAAAAACAAGCTCCAAATCATGTTGAAATACAGAAATTTACACTTTTCCAAAAACAAGCTCCAAATCATGTTGAAATACAGAAATGAACAATTTTCCAAAAACAAGCTCCAAATCATGTTGAAATACAGAAATAAACACTTTTCAAAAACAAGCTCCAAATCATGTTGAAATAGAGAAATTTACACTTTTCCAAAAACAAGCTCCAAATCATGTTGAAATACAGAAATGAACACTTTTCCAAAAACAAGCTCCAAATCATGTTGAAATACAGAAATAAACACTTTTCCATAAACAAGCTCTAAATCATGTTTGATGCACTCTGTAAGTAAATTTTATTTCAGTACTGTTTAATCAGGATGATAGGAACACTGTGGACAGTTTTCAGCAAGTTGCAACATTGAAATACAGAAATAAACACTTTTCCAAAAACAAGCTCTAAATCATGTTGAAACACAGAAATAAGCACTTTTCAAAAACAAGCTCCAAATCATGTTGAAATACAGAAATTTACACTTTTCCAAAAACAAGCTCCAAATCATGTTGAAATACAGAAATGAACACTTTTCCAAAAACAAGCTCCAAATCATGTTGAAATACAGAAATGAACACTTTTCCAAAAACAAGCTCTAAATCATGTTGAAATACAGAAATAGGCACTTTTCAAAAACAAGCTCCAAATCATGTTGAAATACAGAAATAAACACTTTTCCATAAACAAGCTCTAAATCATGTTTGATGCACTCTGTAAGTAAATTTTATTTCAGTACTGTTTAATCGGGATGATAGGAACACTGTGGACAGTTTTCAGCAAGTTGCAACATTGAAATACAGAAATGAACACTTTTCCAAAAACAAGCTCCAAATCATGTTGAAATACAGAAATGAACACTTTTCCAAAAACAAGCTCTAAATCATGTTGAAAAACAGAAAAAACACTTTTCCATAAACAAGCTCCACATCATGTTGAAATACAGAAATGAACACTTTTCCAAAAACAAGCTCCAAATCATGTTGAAATACAGAAATAAGCACTTTTCAAAAACAAGCTCCAAATCACGTTAAAATACAGAAATAAACACTTTTCCATAAACAAGCTCTAAATCATGTTTGATGCACTCTGTAAGTAAATTTTATTTCAGTACTGTTTAATCAGGATGGTAGGAACACTGTGGACAGTTTTCAGCAAGTTGCAACATTGAAATACAGATATAAACACTTTTCCAAAAACAAGCTCTAAATCATGTTGAAAAACAGAAAAAACATTTTTCCATAAACAAGCTCTAAATCATGTTGAAATACAGAAATAGGCACTTTTCAAAAACAAGCTCCAAATCATGTTGAAGTACAGAAATAAACACTTTTCCATAAACAAGCTCTAAATCATGTTTGATGCACTCTGTAAGTACATTTTATTTCAGTACTGTTTAATCAGGATGATAGGAACACTGTGGACAGTTTTCAGCAAGTTGCAACATTGAAATACAGAAATAAACACTTTTCCAAAAACAAGCTCCAAATCATGTCGAAACACAGAAATAAGCACTTTTCAAAAACAAGCTCCAAATCATGTTGAAATACAGAAATGAACACTTTTCCAAAAACAAGCTCTAAATCATGTTGAAATACAGAAATGTACACATTTCCAAAAACAAGCTCCAAATCATGTTGAAATACAGAAATGAACACTTTTCCAAAAACAAGCTCTAAATCATGTTGAAAAACAGAAAAAACACTTTTCCATAAACAAGCTCTAAATCATGTTTGATGCACTCTGTAAGTACATTTTATTTCAGTACTGTTTAATCAGGATGATAGGAACACTGTGGACATTTTTCAGCAAGTTGCAACATTGAAATACAGAAATAAACACTTTTCCAAAAACAAGCTCTAAATCATGTTGAAACACAGAAATAAGCACTTTTCAAAAACAAGCTCCAAATCATGTTGAAATAGAGAAATTTACACTTTTCCAAAAACAAGCTCCAAATCATGTTGAAATACAGAAATGAACACTTTTCCAAAAACAAGCTCTAAATCATGTTGAAACACAGAAATAAGCACTTTTCAAAAACAAGCTCTAAATCATGTTGAAATACAGAAATGTAAACTTTTCCAAAAACAAGCTCCAAATCATGTTGAAATACAGAAATAAACACTTTTCCATAAACAAGCTCTAAATCATGTTGAAACACAGAAATAAGCACTTTTCCAAAAACAAGCTCTAAATCATGTTGAAACACAGAAATAAGCACTTTTCAAAAACAAGCTCCAAATCATGTTGAAATACAGAAATTTACACTTTTCCAAAAACAAGCTCCAAATCATGTTGAAATACAGAAATGAACACTTTTCCAAAAACAAGCTCCAAATCATGTTGAAATACAGAAATGAACACTTTTCCAAAAACAAGCTCCAAATCATGTTGAAATACAGAAATAAACGCTTTTCAAAAACAAGCTCCAAATCATGTTGAAATACAGAAATAAACACTTTTCCATAAACAAGCTCTAAATCATGTTTGATGCACTCTGTAAGTAAATTTTATTTCAGTACTGTTTAATCAGGATGATAGGAACACTGTGGACAGTTTTCAGCAAGTTGCAACATTGAAAAACAGAAACAAACACTTTTCCAAAAACAAGCTCTAAATCATGTTGAAACACAGAAATAAGCACTTTTCAAAAACAAGCTCCAAATCATGTTGAAATACAGAAATTTACACTTTTCCAAAAACAAGCTCTAAATCATGTTGAAAAACAGAAAAAACACTTTTCCATAAACAAGCTCTAAATCATGTTTGATGCACTCTGTAAGTACATTTTATTTCAGTACTGTTTAATCAGGATGATAGGAACACTGTGGACAGTTTTCAGCAAGTTGCAACATTGAAATACAGAAATAAACACTTTTCCAAAAACAAGCTCTAAATCATGTTGAAACACAGAAATAAGCACTTTTCAAAAACAAGCTCCAAATCATGTTGAAATAGAGAAATTTACACTTTTCCAAAAACAAGCTCCAAATCATGTTGAAATACAGAAATGAACACTTTTCCAAAAACAAGCTCCAAATCATGTTGAAATACAGAAATGAACACTTTTCCAAAAACAAGCTCAAAAATCATGTTGAAATACAGAAATGAACACTTTTCCAAAAACAAGCTCTAAATCATGTTGAAACACAGAAATAAGCACTTTTCAAAAACAAGCTCTAAATCATGTTGAAATACAGAAATGTAAACTTTTCCAAAAACAAGCTCCAAATCATGTTGAAATACAGAAAAAACACTTTTCCATAAACAAGCTCTAAATCATGTTGAAACACAGAAATAAGCACTTTTCCATAAACAAGCTCTAAATCATGTTGAAACACAGAAATAAGCACTTTTCAAAAACAAGCTCCAAATCATGTTGAAATACAGAAATTTACACTTTTCCAAAAACAAGCTCCAAATCATGTTGAAAAACAGAAATGAAGCACTTTTCCAAAAACAAGCTCCAAATCATGTTGAAATACAGAAATGAACACTTTTCCAAAAACAAGCTCCAAATCATGTTGAAATACAGAAATAAACACTTTTCCATAAACAAGCTCTAAATCATGTTTGATGCACTCTGGAAGTAAATTTTATTTCAGTACTGTTTAATCAGGATGATAGGAACACTGTGGACAGTTTTCAGCAAGTTGCAACATTGAAAAACAGAAATAAACACTTTTCCAAAAACAAGCTCTAAATCATGTTGAAACACAGAAAAAACACTTTTCCATAAACAAGCTCTAAATCATGTTGAAATACAGAAATAAACACTTTTCCAAAAACAAGCTCCAAATCATGTTGAAAAACAGAAAAAACAGTTTTCCACAAACAAGCCCAAAATCATGTTTGATGCACTCTGGAAGTAAATTTTTTTTCAGTACTGTTTAATCAGGATGTTAGGAACACTGTGGACAGTTTTCAGCAAGTTGCAACATTGAAATACAGAAATAAACACTTTTCCAAAAACAAGCTCTAAATCATGTTGAAACACAGAAATAAGCACTTTTCAAAGACAAGCTCCAAATCATGTTGAAATACAGAAATTTACACTTTTCCAAAAACAAGCTCTAAATCATGTTGAAATACAGAAATGAACACTTTTCCAAAAACAAGCTCCAAATCATGTTGAAATACAGAATTGAACAATTTTCCAAAAACAAGCTCTAAATCATGTTGAAATACAGAAATAAACACTTTTCAAAAACAAGCTCCAAATCATGTTGAAATACAGAAATAAACACTTTTCCAAAAACAAGCTCTAAATCATGTTGAAATACAGAAATTAACACTTTTCCAAAAACAAGCTTCAAATCATGTTGAAATACAGAAATGAACACTTTTCCAAAAACAAGCTCTAAATCATGTTGAAACACAGAAATATACACTTTTCCAAAAACAAGCTCCAAATCATGTTGAAATACAGAAATGAACACTTTTCCAAAAACAAGCTCCAAATCATGTTGAAATACAGAAATTGACACTTTTCCATAAACAAGCTCTAAATCATGTTTGATGCACTCTGGAAGTTAATTTTATTTCAGTACTGTTTAATCAGGATGTTAGGAACACTGTGGACAGTTTTCAGCAAGTTGCAACATTGAAATACAGAAATAAACACTTTTCCAAAAACAAGCTCTAAATCATGTTGAAACACAGAAATAAGCACTTTTCCAAAAACAAGCTCCAAATCATGTTGAAATACAGAAATGAACACTATTCCAAAAACAAGCTCCAAATCATGTTGAAATACAGAAATGAACACTTTTCCAAAAACAAGCTCTAAATCATGTTGAAAAACAGAAATGAACACTTTTCAAAAACAAGCTCCAAATCATGTTGAAATACAGAAATGAACACTTTTCCAAAAACAAGCTCCAAATCATGTTGAAAAACAGAAATGAACACTTTTCCAAAAACAAGCTCTAAATCATGTTGAAACACAGAAATTTACACTTTTCCAAAAACAAGCTCCAAATCATGTTGAAATACAGAAATAGGCACTTTTCAAAAACAAGCTCCAAATCATGTTTGATGCACTCTGTAAGTAAATTTTATTTCAGTACTGTTTAATCGGGATGATAGGAACACTGTGGACAGTTTTCAGCAAGTTGCAACATTGAAATACAGAAATGAACACTTTTCCAAAAACAAGCTCCAAATCATGTTGAAATACAGAAATGAACACTTTTCCAAAAACAAGCTCTAAATCATGTTGAAAAACAGAAAAAACACTTTTCCATAAACAAGCTCCAAATCATGTTGAAATACAGAAATGAACACTTTTCCAAAAACAAGCTCCAAATCATGTTGAAATACAGAAATAAGCACTTTTCCAAAAACAAGCTCCAAATCACGATGAAATACAGAAATAAACACTTTTCCATAAACAAGCTCTAAATCATGTTTGATGCACTCTGGAAGTTAATTTTATTTCAGTACTGTTTAATCAGGATGGTAGGAACACTGTGGACAGTTTTCAGCAAGTTGCAACATTGAAATACAGAAATAAACACTTTTCCAAAAACAAGCTCTAAATCATGTTGAAAAACAGAAAAAACATTTTTCCATAAACAAGCTCTAAATCATGTTGAAATACAGAAATAGGCACTTTTCAAAAACAAGCTCCAAATCATGTTGAAGTACAGAAATAAACACTTTTCCATAAACAAGCTCTAAATCATGTTTGATGCACTCTGTAAGTACATTTTATTTCAGTACTGTTTAACCTGTCTAGGATCAGCGTGGCGCTAGCGGCACACCCCCCCCCCCCCCCCACTGAAAAACCAGTGCCGCGAAATTCAAAAAAAATATTTTTTTTAAATATTTAACTTTCACACATTAAAGTCCAATACAGCTAATGAAAGACACAGATCTTGTGAATCCAGTCAACATTTCCGATTTTTAACCTGTTATGGCTGCACGCTGAATATTGAAAAAACTGGAAAATGTGTGCACATTTTCAAACGGCCTCCTAAGAAACTTTTTATTTTCCAATATGCATATATTTACTACTGTTGGATAGATAACAGTCTGTAGTTTCTAAAAAGGTTTGAATTGTTTCTCTAAGTCGAACAGAAATATTTTTACAGCCATTTTCCCAGCCGAATTGAGTTTCCCAAAATGCGATGTGTCTCTTTAAGACCTTCTCTATAAAAGGCCATTTGACTTGGGACCATAGGGACACGTCAGAGGCGTACGTCAGACTGTAATGCGGAAGTGAGAATTGAAAGGAGTCGAATATCTCGTCCCTGGACTGAATAACAGAACTTCTTGTGAGAGCTGCGCAGTTAAAATAAAAATCCGGGCGCGAAGGATAATTTGATCTCGGCTTCTGGAACAAGGTAGGTAACGTTGAATATGATGCCTGACTACGATATTATTTGCTACATGTCACAAAATCATCCTAAAGTAGGTTTTTTCAATATACTTTAATTATATTATTGCAATTTATTCTGGACTTTAGATGTGAAACGACGGAAGAATTTTTTGAAGAAACGCTTTCTGGCGCAGCAATGCTACCGTGCTAGCTAACCAAAGAGGGAAATAATTCGTTCTGGAACCCAACTAAAGACTCTACTGGACATTGGACCCCGTTACAACATTCTGATGGAGTACCAAGAAAGATAAGACCCAATTTGGGATGCTTTTTCATATATATGTCGAACTGTTGAATGCTAACGCTGCTAACTATGCTAGGCTAGCGCTTGACTAGAATCAATGCTGCCTTATGCTAGCTTATGATGTTAGCTAATATAACGATATATTGTGTTTTCGCTGTAAAACACTTCAAAAATCGGAAATGTTGTCTGTATTCACAAGATATCTGTCTTTCATTAGTTATCCACCATATGTTTTTCTGAAATGTTTTATGAGGTGTAATTAGTAGCCGACGTTGGTGTATGTATTTTCTCTGGCTACTCCCGGCTGGATTCAGACTGTAGCTATGTATTAGCATTTTTGGGTAGCATCAATGTAAAACAGATTTATAGCTAAAATATGCACTTTTTATGAACAAAACATAGATTTATTGTGTAACATGTTATATGACTGTCATCTGAGGTCGTTTTTTCTGGGCTCTTTAGGTTGGTTTTAGTTTATTTCGGTTGGTTGTGCATGCTACTTCAATCATAATTCATACTTCATAATCATAATTCATACGTGTCTGTCCACTTTTGTATTTGGTGGTGAGCTAACATAAATATATGTGGTGTTTTCTCTGTAAAACATTTAAAAAATCGGACATGTTGGCTGGATTGACAAGATGTTTATCTTTCAAATGCTGTATTGGACTTGTTAATGTGTAAAAGTTAAATATTTTTAAAAAATAGATTTTGAATTTCGCGCTCTGCAGCTGTTGTCATTTTCGGTCCGAGGTCGGGCTTGCACCCCAAACAGGTTAAAATGTTTTACAGGGAAGACACAATATGTAAAGATGTACATCTATTACCTAAAAACACATTAGCATAATCCACCATCTTTTATTTGTCCACCAACACCAGTAGCCATCACCAATTCGGCTAAACTAAGATATTTATAGCCCCTAACCAACAAAAAAACTCATTAGATGACAGTCTGATAACATATTTATGGTATGGGATAGGTTTTGTTAGAAAAAAGTGCATATTTCAGGTAGATGGCATAGTTTACAATTGCACCCACCATCACAAATGGACTAGAATAATTACAATGAGCAACGTGTTTACCTAACTACTAATCATCAAACATTTCGTAAAAATACACAGCATACACGAATCGAAAGACACAGATCCTGTGAATACAGACAATATTTCAGATTTTCTAAGTGTCTTACAGCGAAAACACAATAAATCGTTATATTAGCTTAGCACATAGCAATTAGCAGCCCAGCATTGATTCTAGCCAAAGTGAGCGATAAAAGTCAACATCGCCAAAAGATATTAATTTTTTCACTAACCTTCTCAGAATTCTTCCGATGACACTCCTGTAACATCACATTACAACATGCATATACAGTTTGATCGAAAATGTTTATATTTAGCCACCAAAATCATGGTTAGACAATGTGAAATGTAACTCGGCTGGTCAGAATTTGTCCTTGCGCCACTTAGACAGTGATCTACTCTTATACATAAATACTCATAAACGTGACTAAAAAATATAGGGTGGACAGGGATTGATAGACAATTTAATTCTTAATACAATTGCGTTATTACATTTTTTAATTTATCCTTACTTTTCAATACAGTTTGCGCCAAGCGAAGCTACGTCAAAAAACATGGCGTCCTAAGCCACTAAAATGTTTCGACAGAAACACGATTTATCATAATAAAAATGTCCTACCTTGAGCTGTTCTTCCATCAGTATCTTGGGCAAAGGATCCTTTCTTGGGAGAAATCGTCTTTTGGTGGAAAGCTGTCCTCTTGCCATGTGGAAATGTCAACTGCGTTCGGGATGAACTGAAAAGCGTGCCCAACTTTTCACATCGTTGCAAAAATAAATGTCCCAAAATCGCACTAAACGGATATAAATTGCTATAAAACGCTTTAAATTAACTACCTTATGATGTTTTTAACTCCTATAACGAGTGAAAAGATGACCGGAGAAAAATAACAGGCTAAACTAACGCTTGGAACAGGTGCGCGCCGGTGTCCTCTAGGCTCATGACGCAGCTCCCAAAGAATGACTAGCTTCAGGGTTTTTTCATTTGTAGGGCCTGTGAACGCGCAATCGACCCCGTTGGAATCGTCATCACGTAAAGGCATCCAGGGGAAGACGTAAGAAGTGTCCGTATAGTCATAGCAACGACAGTGCCCTTATAACTGACTTCAGAAGAGTGGCCAACATTTCTCAAATCTGACTCCATGTCAGGGAAATTGCTGTAGAATGGGCTCTGTTCCACTTAGAGACAAAATTTCAACTCCTATAGAAACTATAGACTGTTTTCTATCCAATAATAATAATAATATGCATATTGTACGATCAAGGATTTTGTGGGAAGCCGTTTAAAAAAATAGCCAAATTAGCATAAATAGTCTAAACAGCGCCCCCATCCCCAACAGGTTAATCAGGATGATAGGAACACTGTGGACAGTTTTCAGCAAGTTGCAACATTGAAATACAGAAATAAACACTTTTCCAAAAACAAGCTCCAAATCATGTCGAAACACAGAAATAAGCACTTTTCAAAAACAAGCTCCAAATCATGTTGAAATACAGAAATGAACACTTTTCCAAAAACAAGCTCTAAATCATGTTGAAATGCAGAAATGTACACATTTCCAAAAACAAGCTCCAAATCATGTTGAAATACAGAAATGAACACTTTTCCAAAAACAAGCTCTAAATCATGTTGAAAAACAGAAAAAACACTTTTCCATAAACAAGCTCTAAATCATGTTTGATGCACTCTGTAAGTACATTTTATTTCAGTACTGTTTAATCAGGATGATAGGAACACTGTGGACAGTTTTCAACAAGTTGCAACATTGAAATACAGAAATAAACACTTTTCCAAAAACAAGCTCTAAATCATGTTGAAACACAGAAATAAGCACTTTTCAAAAACAAGCTCCAAATCATGTTGAAATAGAGAAATTTACACTTTTCCAAAAACAAGCTCCAAATCATGTTGAAATACAGAAATGAACACTTTTCCAAAAACAAGCTCCAAATCATGTTGAAATACAGAAATGAACACTTTTCCAAAAACAAGCTCAAAAATCATGTTGAAATACAGAAATGAACACTTTTCCAAAAACAAGCTCTAAATCATGTTGAAACACAGAAATAAGCACTTTTCAAAAACAAGCTCTAAATCATGTTGAAATACAGAAATGTAAACTTTTCCAAAAACAAGCTCCAAATCATGTTGAAATACAGAAAAAACACTTTTCCATAAACAAGCTCTAAATCATGTTGAAACACAGAAATAAGCACTTTTCCATAAACAAGCTCTTAATCATGTTGAAACACAGAAATAAGCACTTTTCAAAAACAAGCTCCAAATCATGTTTGATGCACTCTGTAAGTAAATTTTATTTCAGTACTGTTTAATCAGGATGATAGGAACACTGTGGACAGTTTTCAGCAAGTTGCAACATTGAAAAACAGAAATAAACACTTTTCCAAAAACAAGCTCTAAATCATGTTGAAACACAGAAATAAGCACTTTTCAAAAACAAGCTCCAAATCATGTTGAAATACAGAAATTTACACTTTTCCAAAAACAAGCTCTAAATCATGTTGAAAAACAGAAAAAACACTTTTCCATAAACAAGCTCTAAATCATGTTTGATGCACTCTGTAAGTACATTTTATTTCAGTAATGTTTAATCAGGATGATAGGAACACTGTGGACAGTTTTCAGCAAGTTGCAACATTGAAATACAGAAATAAACATTTTTCCAAAAACAAGCTCTAAATCATGTTGAAACACAGAAATAAGCACTTTTCAAAAACAATCTCCAAATCATGTTGAAATAGAGAAATTTACACTTTTCCAAAAACAAGCTCCAAATCATGTTGAAATACAGAAATGAACACTTTTCCAAAAACAAGCTCCAAATCATGTTGAAATACAGAAATGAACACTTTTCCAAAAACAAGCTCAAAAATCATGTTGAAATACAGAAATGAACACTTTTCCAAAAACAAGCTCTAAATCATGTTGAAACACAGAAATAAGCACTTTTCAAAAACAAGCTCTAAATCATGTTGAAATACAGAAATGTAAACTTTTCCAAAAACAAGCTCCAAATCATGTTGAAATACAGAAAAAACACTTTTCCATAAACAAGCTCTAAATCATGTTGAAACACAGAAATAAGCACTTTTCCATAAACAAGCTCTAAATCATGTTGAAACACAGAAATAAGCACTTTTCAAAAACAAGCTCCAAATCATGTTGAAATACAGAAATTTACACTTTTCCAAAAACAAGCTCCAAATCATGTTGAAATACAGAAATGAACACTTTTCCAAAAACAAGCTCCAAATCATGTTGAAATACAGAAATGAACACTTTTCCAAAAACAAGCTCCAAATCATGTTGAAATACAGAAATAAACGCTTTTCAAAAACAAGCTCCAAATCATGTTGAAATACAGAAATAAACACTTTTCCATAAACAAGCTCTAAATCATGTTTGATGCACTCTGTAAGTAAATTTTATTTCAGTACTGTTTAATCAGGATGATAGGAACACTGTGGACAGTTTTCAGCAAGTTGCAACATTGAAAAACAGAAATAAACACTTTTCCAAAAACAAGCTCTAAATCATGTTGAAACACAGAAATAAGCACTTTTCAAAAACAAGCTCCAAATCATGTTGAAATACAGAAATTTACACTTTTCCAAAAACAAGCTCTAAATCATGTTGAAAAACAGAAAAAACACTTTTCCATAAACAAGCTCTAAATCATGTTGAAATACAGAAATAAACACTTTTCAAAAACAAGCTCCAAATCATGTTGAAAAACAGAAAAAACTGTTTTCCACAAACAAGATCTAAATCATGTTTGATGCACTCTGTAAGTAAATTTTATTTCAGTACTGTTTAATCAGGATGATAGGAACACTGTGGACAGTTTTCAGCAAGTTGCAACATTGAAATACAGAAATAAACACTTTTCCAAAAACAAGCTCTAAATCATGTTGAAACACAGAAATAAGCACTTTTCAAAGACAAGCTCCAAATCATGTTGAAATACAGAAATTTACACTTTTCCAAAAACAAGCTCCAAATCATGTTGAAATACAGAAATGAACACTTTTCCAAAAACAAGCTCCAAATCATGTTGAAATACAGAAATGAACAATTTTCCAAAAACAAGCTCCAAATCATGTTGAAATACAGAAATAAACACTTTTCAAAAACAAGCTCCAAATCATGTTGAAATAGAGAAATTTACACTTTTCCAAAAACAAGCTCCAAATCATGTTGAAATACAGAAATGAACACTTTTCCAAAAACAAGCTCCAAATCATGTTGAAATACAGAAATGAACACTTTTCCAAAAACAAGCTCTAAATCATGTTGAAACACAGAAGTTTACACTTTTCCAAAAACAAGCTCCAAATCATGTTGAAATACAGAAATGAACAATTTTCCAAAAACAAGCTCCAAATCATGTTGAAATACAGAAATAAACACTTTTCAAAAACAAGCTCCAAATCATGTTGAAATACAGAAATAAACACTTTTCCATAAACAAGCTCTAAATCATGTTTGATGCACTCTGTAAGTAAATTTTATTTCAGTACTGTTTAATCAGGATGATAGGAACACTGTGGACAGTTTTCAGCAAGTTGCAACATTGAAATACAGAAATAAACACTTTTCCAAAAACAAGCTCTAAATCATGTTGAAACACAGAAATAAGCACTTTTCAAAAACAAGCTCCAAATCATGTTGAAATACAGAAATGAACACTATTCCAAAAACAAGCTCCAAATCATGTTGAAATACAGAAATGAACACTTTTCCAAAAACAAGCTCTAAATCATGTTGAAAAACAGAAAAAACACTTTTCCATAAACAAGCTCCAAATCATGTTGAAATACAGAAATGAACACTTTTCCAAAAACAAGCTCCAAATCATGTTGAAATACAGAAATGAACACTTTTCCAAAAACAAGCTCTAAATCATGTTGAAAAACAGAAAAAACACTTTTCCATAAACAAGCTCCAAATCATGTTGAAATACAGAAATGAACACTTTTCCAAAAACAAGCTCCAAATCATGTTGAAATACAGAAATAAGCACTTTTCAAAAACAAGCTCCAAATCACGTTGAAATACAGAAATAAACACTTTTCCATAAACAAGCTCTAAATCATGTTTGATGCACTCTGTAAGTAAATTTTATTTCAGTACTGTTTAATCAGGATGGTAGGAACACTGTGGACAGTTTTCAGCAAGTTGCAACATTGAAATACAGAAATAAACACTTTTCCAAA
The DNA here is from genome assembly GCF_029448725.1 of Salvelinus fontinalis. Lineage (NCBI taxonomy): Eukaryota > Metazoa > Chordata > Actinopteri > Salmoniformes > Salmonidae > Salvelinus > Salvelinus fontinalis. Next base: position 34,341 of record NW_026600319.1, read on the forward strand.
AACAAGCTCTAAATCATGTTGAAAAACAGAAAAAACATTTTTCCATAAACAAGCTCTAAATCATGTTGAAATACAGAAATAGGCACTTTTCAAAAACAAGCTCCAAATCATGTTGAAGTACAGAAATAAACACTTTTCCATAAACAAGCTCTAAATCATGTTTGATGCACTCTGTAAGTACATTTTATTTCAGTACTGTTTAACCTGTCTAGGATCAGCGTGGCGCTAGCGGCACACCCCCCCCCCCCCCCACTGAAAAACCAGTGCCGCGAAATTCAAAAAAAATATTTTTTTTAAATATTTAACTTTCACACATTAAAGTCCAATACAGCTAATGAAAGACACAGATCTTGTGAATCCAGTCAACATTTCCGATTTTTAAAATGTTTTACAGGGAAGACACAATATGTAAAGATGTACATCTATTACCTAAAAACACATTAGCATAATCCACCATCTTTTATTTGTCCACCAACACCAGTAGCCATCACCAATTCGGCTAAACTAAGATATTTATAGCCCCTAACCAACAAAAAAACTCATTAGATGACAGTCTGATAACATATTTATGGTATGGGATAGGTTTTGTTAGAAAAAAGTGCATATTTCAGGTAGATGGCATAGTTTACAATTGCACCCACCATCACAAATGGACTAGAATAATTACAATGAGCAACGTGTTTACCTAACTACTAATCATCAAACATTTCGTAAAAATACACAGCATACACGAATCGAAAGACACAGATCCTGTGAATACAGACAATATTTCAGATTTTCTAAGTGTCTTACAGCGAAAACACAATAAATCGTTATATTAGCTTAGCACATAGCAATTAGCAGCCCAGCATTGATTCTAGCCAAAGTGAGCGATAAAAGTCAACATCGCCAAAAGATATTAATTTTTTCACTAACCTTCTCAGAATTCTTCCGATGACACTCCTGTAACATCACATTACAACATGCATATACAGTTTGATCGAAAATGTTTATATTTAGCCACCAAAATCATGGTTAGACAATGTGAAATGTAGACAAGCTGGTAAAGAAAAAGTCCTTGCGCCACTTAGACAGTGATCTACTCTTATACATAAATACTCATAAACGTGACTAAAAAATATAGGGTGGACAGGGATTGATAGACAATTTAATTCTTAATACAATTGCGTTATTACATTTTTTAATTTATCCTTACTTTTCAATACAGTTTGCGCCAAGCGAAGCTACGTCAAAAAACATGGCGTCCTAAGCCACTAAAATGTTTCGACAGAAACACGATTTATCATAATAAAAATGTCCTACCTTGAGCTGTTCTTCCATCAGTATCTTGGGCAAAGGATCCTTTCTTGGGAGAAATCGTCTTTTGGTGGAAAGCTGTCCTCTTGCCATGTGGAAATGTCAACTGCGTTCGGGATGAACTGAAAAGCGTGCCCAACTTTTCACATCGTTGCAAAAATAAATGTCCCAAAATCGCACTAAACGGATATAAATTGCTATAAAACGCTTTAAATTAACTACCTTATGATGTTTTTAACTCCTATAACGAGTGAAAAGATGACCGGAGAAATATAACAGGCTAAACTAATGCTTGGAACAGGTGCGCGCCGGTGTCCTCTAGGCTCATGACGCAGCTCCCAAAGAATGACTAGCTTCAGGGTTTTTTCATTTGTAGGGCCTGTGAACGCGCAATCGACCCCGTTGGAATCGTCATCACGTAAAGGCATCCAGGGGAAGACGTAAGAAGTGTCCGTATAGTCATAGCAACGACAGTGCCCTTATAACTGACTTCAGAAGAGTGGCCAACATTTCTCAAATCTGACTCCATGTCAGGGAAATTGCTGTAGAATGGGCTCTGTTCCACTTAGAGACAAAATTTCAACTCCTATAGAAACTATAGACTGTTTTCTATCCAATAATAATAATAATATGCATATTGTACGATCAAGGATTTTGTGGGAAGCCGTTTAAAAAAATAGCCAAATTAGCATAAATAGTCTAAACAGCGCCCCCATCCCCAACAGGTTAATCAGGATGATAGGAACACTGTGGACAGTTTTCAGCAAGTTGCAACATTGAAATACAGAAATAAACACTTTTCCAAAAACAAGCTCCAAATCATGTCGAAACACAGAAATAAGCACTTTTCAAAAACAAGCTCCAAATCATGTTGAAATACAGAAATGAACACTTTTCCAAAAACAAGCTCTAAATCATGTTGAAATGCAGAAAAAACACTTTTCCATAAACAAGCTCTAAATCATGTTTGATGCACTCTGTAAGTACATTTTATTTCAGTACTGTTTAATCAGGATGATAGGAACACTGTGGACAGTTTTCAACAAGTTGCAACATTGAAATACAGAAATAAACACTTTTCCAAAAACAAGCTCTAAATCATGTTGAAACACAGAAATAAGCACTTTTCAAAAACAAGCTCCAAATCATGTTGAAATAGAGAAATTTACACTTTTCCAAAAACAAGCTCCAAATCATGTTGAAATACAGAAATGAACACTTTTCCAAAAACAAGCTCCAAATCATGTTGAAATACAGAAATGAACACTTTTCCAAAAACAAGCTCAAAAATCATGTTGAAATACAGAAATGAACACTTTTCCAAAAACAAGCTCTAAATCATGTTGAAACACAGAAATAAGCACTTTTCAAAAACAAGCTCTAAATCATGTTGAAATACAGAAATGTAAACTTTTCCAAAAACAAGCTCCAAATCATGTTGAAATACAGAAAAAACAATTTTCCATAAACAAGCTCTAAATCATGTTGAAACACAGAAATAAGCACTTTTCCATAACAAGCTCTAAATCATGTTGAAACACAGAAATAAGCACTTTTCAAAAACAAGCTCCAAATCATGTTGAAATAGAGAAATTTACACTTTTCCAAAAACAAGCTCCAAATCATGTTGAAATACAGAAATGAACACTTTTCCAAAAACAAGCTCCAAATCATGTTGAAATACAGAAATGAACACTTTTCCAAAAACAAGCTCAAAAATCATGTTGAAATACAGAAATGAACACTTTTCCAAAAACAAGCTCTAAATCATGTTGAAACACAGAAATAAGCACTTTTCAAAAACAAGCTCTAAATCATGTTGAAATACAGAAATGTAAACTTTTCCAAAAACAAGCTCCAAATCATGTTGAAATACAGAAAAAACACTTTTCCATAAACAAGCTCTAAATCATGTTGAGACACAGAAATAAGCACTTTTCCATAAACATGCTCTAAATCATGTTGAAACACAGAAATAAGCACTTTTCAAAAACAAGCTCCAAATCATGTTGAAATACAGAAATTTACACTTTTCCAAAAACAAGCTCCAAATCATGTTGAAATACAGAAATGAACACTTTTCCAAAAACAAGCTCCAAATCATGTTGAAATACAGAAATGAACACTTTTCCAAAAACAAGCTCCAAATCATGTTGAAATACAGAAATAAACGCTTTTCAAAAACAAGCTCCAAATCATGTTGAAATACAGAAATAAACACTTTTCCATAAACAAGCTCTAAATCATGTTTGATGCACTCTGTAAGTAAATTTTATTTCAGTACTGTTTAATCAGGATGATAGGAACAATGTGGACAGTTTTCAGCAAGTTGCAACATTGAAAAACAGAAATAAACACTTTTCCAAAAACAAGCTCTAAATCATGTTGAAACACAGAAATAAGCACTTTTCAAAAACAAGCTCCAAATCATGTTGAAATACAGAAATTTACACTTTTCCAAAAACAAGCTCTAAATCATGTTGAAAAACAGAAAAAACACTTTTCCATAAACAAGCTCTAAATCATGTTGAAATACAGAAATAAACACTTTTCAAAAACAAGCTCCAAATCATGTTGAAATACAGAAATGAACACTTTTCCAAAAACAAGCTCCAAATCATGTTGAAATACAGAAATGAACAATTTTCCAAAAACAAGCTCCAAATCATGTTGAAATACAGAAATAAACACTTTTCAAAAACAAGCTCCAAATCATGTTGAAATAGAGAAATTTACACTTTTCCAAAAACAAGCTCCAAATCATGTTGAAATACAGAAATGAACACTTTTCCAAAAACAAGCTCCAAATCATGTTGAAATACAGAAATGAACACTTTTCCAAAAACAAGCTCTAAATCATGTTGAAACACAGAAATTTACACTTTTCCAAAAACAAGCTCCAAATCATGTTGAAATACAGAAATGAACAATTTTCCAAAAACAAGCTCCAAATCATGTTGAAATACAGAAATAAACACTTTTCAAAAACAAGCTCCAAATCATGTTGAAATACAGAAATAAACACTTTTCCATAAACAAGCTCTAAATCATGTTTGATGCACTCTGTAAGTAAATTTTATTTCAGTACTTTTTAATCAGGATGATAGGAACACTGTGGACAGTTTTCAGCAAGTTGCAACATTGAAATACAGAAATAAACACTTTTCCATAAACAAGCTCCAAATCATGTTGAAACACAGAAATAAGCACTTTTCAAAAACAAGCTCCAAATCATGTTGAAATACAGAAATTTACACTTTTCCAAAAACAAGCTTCAAATCATGTTGAAATACAGAAATGAACACTTTTCCAAAAACAAGCTCTAAATCATGTTGAAATACAGAAATAGGCACTTTTCAAAAACAAGCTCCAAATCATGTTGAAATACAGAAATAAACACTTTTCCATAAACAAGCTCTAAATCATGTTTGATGCACTCTGTAAGTACATTTTATTTCAGTACTGTTTAATCAGGATGATAGGAACACTGTGGACAGTTTTCAGCAAGTTGCAACATTGAAATACAGAAATAAACACTTTTCCAAAAACAAGCTCTAAATCATGTTGAAACACAGAAATGAGCACTTTTCAAAGACAAGCTCCAAATCATGTTGAAATACAGAAATTTACACTTTTCCAAAAACAAGCTCCAAATCATGTTGAAATACAGAAATGAACACTTTTCCAAAAACAAGCTCCAAATCATGTTGAAATACAGAAATGAACACTTTTCCAAAAACAAGCTCTAAATCATGTTGAAACACAGAAATAAGCACTTTTCAAAAACAAGCTCCAAATCATGTTGAAATACAGAAATTTACACTTTTCCAAAAACAAGCTCCAAATCATGTTGAAATACAGAAATGAACAATTTTCCAAAAACAAGCTCCAAATCATGTTGAAATACAGAAATAAACACTTTTCAAAAACAAGCTCCAAATCATGTTGAAATAGAGAAATTTACACTTTTCCAAAAACAAGCTCCAAATCATGTTGAAATACAGAAATGAACACTTTTCCAAAAACAAGCTCCAAATCATGTTGAAACACAGAAATAAGCACTTTTCAAAAACAAGCTCCAAATCATGTTGAAACACAGAAATAAGCACTTTTCAAAAACAAGCTCCAAATCATGTTGAAATACAGAAATTTACACTTTTCCAAAAACAAGCTCTAAATCATGTTGAAAAACAGAAAAAACACTTTTCCATAAACAAGCTCTAAATCATGTTGAAATACAGAAATAAACACTTTTCAAAAACAAGCTCCAAATCATGTTGAAAAACAGAAAAAACAGTTTTCCACAAACAAGCTCTAAATCATGTTTGATGCACTCTGTAAGTAAATTTTATTTCAGTACTGTTTAATCAGGATGATAGGAACACTGTGGACAGTTTTCAGCAAGTTGCAACATTGAAATACAGAAATAAACACTTTTCCAAAAACAAGCTCTAAATCATGTTGAAACACAGAAATAAGCACTTTTCAAAGACAAACTCCAAATCATGTTGAAATACAGAAATTTACACTTTTCCAAAAACAAGCTCCAAATCATGTTGAAATACAGAAATGAACACTTTTCCAAAAACAAGCTCCAAATCATGTTGAAATACAGAAATGAACAAATTTCCAAAAACAAGCTCCAAATCATGTTGAAATACAGAAATAAACACTTTTCAAAAACAAGCTCCAAATCATGTTGAAATAGAGAAATTTACACTTTTCCAAAAACAAGCTCCAAATCATGTTGAAATACAGAAATGAACACTTTTCCAAAAACAAGCTCTAAATCATGTTGAAACACAGACATTTACACTTTTCCAAAAACAAGCTCCAAATCATGTTGAAATACAGAAATGAACAATTTTCCAAAAACAAGCTCCAAATCATGTTGAAATACAGAAATAAACACTTTTCAAAAACAAGCTCCAAATCATGTTGAAATACAGAAATAAACACTTTTCCATAAACAAGCTCTAAATCATGTTTGATGCACTCTGTAAGTAAATTTTATTTCAGTACTTTTTAATCAGGATGATAGGAACACTGTGGACAGTTTTCAGCAAGTTGCAACATTGAAATACAGAAATAAACACTTTTCCAAAAACAAGCTCTAAATCATGTTGAAACACAGAAATAAGCACTTTTCAAAAACAAGCTCCAAATCATGTTGAAATACAGAAATTTACACTTTTCCAAAAACAAGCTTCAAATCATGTTGAAATACAGAAATGAACACTTTTCCAAAAACAAGCTCTAAATCATGTTGAAATACAGAAATAGGCACTTTTCAAAAACAAGCTCCAAATCATGTTGAAATACAGAAAGAAACACTTTTCCATAAACAAGCTCTAAATCATGTTTGATGCACTCTGTAAGTACATTTTATTTCAGTACTGTTTAATCAGGATGATAGGAACACTGTGGACAGTTTTCAGCAAGTTGCAACATTGAAAAACAGAAATAAACACTTTTCCAAAAACAAGCTCTAAATCATGTTGAAACACAGAAATAAGCACTTTTCAAAAACAAGCTCCAAATCATGTTGAAATACAGAAATTTACACTTTTCCAAAAACAAGCTCCAAATCATGTTGAAAAACAGAAAAAACAGTTTTCCACAAACAAGCTCTAAATCATGTTTGATGCACTCTGTAAGTAAATTTTATTTCAGTCCTGTTTAATCAGGATGATAGGAACACTGTGGACAGTTTTCAGCAAGTTGCAACATTGAAATACAGAAATAAACACTTTTCCAAAAACAAGCTCCAAATCATGTTGAAATACAGAAATGAACACTTTTCCAAAAACAAGCTCTAAATCATGTAGAAACACAGAAATTTACACTTTTCCAAAAACAAGCTCCAAATCATGTTGAAATACAGAAATGAACAATTTTCCAAAAACAAGCTCCAAATCATGTTGAAATACAGAAATAAACACTTTTCAAAAACAAGCTCCAAATCATGTTGAAATACAGAAATAAACACTTTTCCATAAACAAGCTCTAAATCATGTTTGATGCACTCTGTAAGTAAATTTTATTTCAGTACTGTTTAATCAGGATGATAGGAACACTGTGGACAGTTTTCAGCAAGTTGCAACATTGAAATACAGAAATAAACACTTTTCCAAAAACAAGCTCTAAATCATGTTGAAACACAGAAATAAGCACTTTTCAAAAACAAGCTCCAAATCATGTTGAAATACAGAAATGAACACTATTCCAAAAACAAGCTCCAAATCATGTTGAAATACAGAAATGAACACTTTTCCAAAAACAAGCTCTAAATCATGTTGAAATACAGAAATAGGCACTTTTCAAAAACAAGCTCCAAATCATGTTGAAATACAGAAAGAAACACTTTTCCATAAACAAGCTCTAAATCATGTTTGATGCACTCTGTAAGTACATTTTATTTCAGTACTGTTTAATCAGGATGATAGGAACACTGTGGACAGTTTTCAGCAAGTTGCAACATTGAAAAACAGAAATAAACACTTTTCCAAAAACAAGCTCTAAATCATGTTGAAACACAGAAATAAGCACTTTTCAAAAACAAGCTCCAAATCATGTTGAAATACAGAAATTTACACTTTTCCAAAAACAAGCTCCAAATCATGTTGAAAAACAGAAAAAACAGTTTTCCACAAACAAGCTCTAAATCATGTTTGATGCACTCTGTAAGTAAATTTTATTTCAGTCCTGTTTAATCAGGATGATAGGAACACTGTGGACAGTTTTCAGCAAGTTGCAACATTGAAATACAGAAATAAACACTTTTCCAAAAACAAGCTCCAAATCATGTTGAAATACAGAAATGAACACTTTTCCAAAAACAAGCTCTAAATCATGTTGAAACACAGAAATTTACACTTTTCCAAAAACAAGCTCCAAATCATGTTGAAATACAGAAATGAACAATTTTCCAAAAACAAGCTCCAAATCATGTTGAAATACAGAAATAAACACTTTTCAAAAACAAGCTCCAAATCATGTTGAAATACAGAAATAAACACTTTTCCATAAACAAGCTCTAAATCATGTTTGATGCACTCTGTAAGTAAATTTTATTTCAGTACTGTTTAATCAGGATGATAGGAACACTGTGGACAGTTTTCAGCAAGTTGCAACATTGAAATACAGAAATAAACACTTTTCCAAAAACAAGCTCTAAATCATGTTGAAACACAGAAATAAGCACTTTTCAAAAACAAGCTCCAAATCATGTTGAAATACAGAAATGAACACTATTCCAAAAACAAGCTCCAAATCATGTTGAAATACAGAAATGAACACTTTTCCAAAAACAAGCTCTAAATCATGTTGAAAAACAGAAAAAAAACTTTTCCATAAACAAGCTCCAAATCATGTTGAAATACAGAAATGAACACTTTTCCAAAAACAAGCTCTAAATCATGTTGAAACACAGAAATAAGCACTTTTCAAAAACAAGCTCCAAATCATGTTGAAATACAGAAATTTACACTTTTCCAAAAACAAGCTTCAAATCATGTTGAAATACAGAAATGAACACTTTTCCAAAAACAAGCTCTAAATCATGTTGAAATACAGAAATAGGCACTTTTCAAAAACAAGCTCCAAATCATGTTGAAATACAGAAAGAAACACTTTTCCATAAACAAGCTCTAAATCATGTTTGATGCACTCTGTAAGTACATTTTATTTCAGTACTGTTTAATCAGGATGATAGGAACACTGTGGACAGTTTTCAGCAAGTTGCAACATTGAAAAACAGAAATAAACACTTTTCCAAAAACAAGCTCTAAATCATGTTGAAACACAGAAATAAGCACTTTTCAAAAACAAGCTCCAAATCATGTTGAAATACAGAAATTTACACTTTTCCAAAAACAAGCTCCAAATCATGTTGAAAAACAGAAAAAAACACTTTTCCACAAACAAGCTCTAAATCATGTTTGATGCACTCTGTAAGTAAATTTTATTTCAGTCCTGTTTAATCAGGATGATAGGAACACTGTGGACAGTTTTCAGCAAGTTGCAACATTGAAATACAGAAATAAACACTTTTCCAAAAACAAGCTCCAAATCATGTTGAAATACAGAAATGAACACTTTTCCAAAAACAAGCTCTAAATCATGTAGAAACACAGAAATTTACACTTTTCCAAAAACAAGCTCCAAATCATGTTGAAATACAGAAATGAACAATTTTCCAAAAACAAGCTCCAAATCATGTTGAAATACAGAAATAAACACTTTTCAAAAACAAGCTCCAAATCATGTTGAAATACAGAAATAAACACTTTTCCATAAACAAGCTCTAAATCATGTTTGATGCACTCTGTAAGTAAATTTTATTTCAGTACTGTTTAATCAGGATGATAGGAACACTGTGGACAGTTTTCAGCAAGTTGCAACATTGAAATACAGAAATAAACACTTTTCCAAAAACAAGCTCTAAATCATGTTGAAACACAGAAATAAGCACTTTTCAAAAACAAGCTCCAAATCATGTTGAAATACAGAAATGAACACTATTCCAAAAACAAGCTCCAAATCATGTTGAAATACAGAAATGAACACTTTTCCAAAAACAAGCTCTAAATCATGTTGAAATACAGAAATAGGCACTTTTCAAAAACAAGCTCCAAATCATGTTGAAATACAGAAAGAAACACTTTTCCATAAACAAGCTCTAAATCATGTTTGATGCACTCTGTAAGTACATTTTATTTCAGTACTGTTTAATCAGGATGATAGGAACACTGTGGACAGTTTTCAGCAAGTTGCAACATTGAAAAACAGAAATAAACACTTTTCCAAAAACAAGCTCTAAATCATGTTGAAACACAGAAATAAGCACTTTTCAAAAACAAGCTCCAAATCATGTTGAAATACAGAAATTTACACTTTTCCAAAAACAAGCTCCAAATCATGTTGAAAAACAGAAAAAACAGTTTTCCACAAACAAGCTCTAAATCATGTTTGATGCACTCTGTAAGTAAATTTTATTTCAGTCCTGTTTAATCAGGATGATAGGAACACTGTGGACAGTTTTCAGCAAGTTGCAACATTGAAATACAGAAATAAACACTTTTCCAAAAACAAGCTCCAAATCATGTTGAAATACAGAAATGAACACTTTTCCAAAAACAAGCTCTAAATCATGTTGAAACACAGAAATTTACACTTTTCCAAAAACAAGCTCCAAATCATGTTGAAATACAGAAATGAACAATTTTCCAAAAACAAGCTCCAAATCATGTTGAAATACAGAAATAAACACTTTTCAAAAACAAGCTCCAAATCATGTTGAAATACAGAAATAAACACTTTTCCATAAACAAGCTCTAAATCATGTTTGATGCACTCTGTAAGTAAATTTTATTTCAGTACTGTTTAATCAGGATGATAGGAACACTGTGGACAGTTTTCAGCAAGTTGCAACATTGAAATACAGAAATAAACACTTTTCCAAAAACAAGCTCTAAATCATGTTGAAACACAGAAATAAGCACTTTTCAAAAACAAGCTCCAAATCATGTTGAAATACAGAAATGAACACTATTCCAAAAACAAGCTCCAAATCATGTTGAAATACAGAAATGAACACTTTTCCAAAAACAAGCTCTAAATCATGTTGAAAAACAGAAAAAAAACTTTTCCATAAACAAGCTCCAAATCATGTTGAAATACAGAAATGAACACTTTTCCAAAAACAAGCTCCAAATCATGTTGAAATACAGAAATGAACACTTTTCCAAAAACAAGCTCTAAATCATGTTGAAACACAGAAATTTACACTTTTCCAAAAACAAGCTCCAAATCATGTTGAAATACAGAAATGAACAATTTTCCAAAAACAAGCTCCAAATCATGTTGAAATACAGAAATAAACACTTTTCAAAAACAAGCTCCAAATCATGTTGAAATACAGAAATAAACACTTTTCCATAAACAAGCTCTAAATCATGTTTGATGCACTCTGTAAGTAAATTTTATTTCAGTACTTTTTAATCAGGATGATAGGAACACTGTGGACAGTTTTCAGCAAGTTGCAACATTGAAATACAGAAATAAACACTTTTCCAAAAACAAGCTCTAAATCATGTTGAAACACAGAAATAAGCACTTTTCAAAAACAAGCTCCAAATCATGTTGAAATACAGAAATTTACACTTTTCCAAAAACAAGCTTCAAATCATGTTGAAATACAGAAATGAACACTTTTCCAAAAACAAGCTCTAAATCATGTTGAAATACAGAAATAGGCACTTTTCAAAAACAAGCTCCAAATCATGTTGAAATACAGAAATAAACACTTTTCCATAAACAAGCTCTAAATCATGTTTGATGCACTCTGTAAGTACATTTTATTTCAGTACTGTTTAATCAGGATGATAGGAACACTGTGGACAGTTTTCAGCAAGTTGCAACATTGAAATACAGAAATAAACACTTTTCCAAAAACAAGCTCTAAATCATGTTGAAACACAGAAATAAGCACTTTTCAAAAACAAGCTCCAAATCATGTTGAAATACAGAAATGAACACTTTTCCAAAAACAAGCTCTAAATCATGTTGAAACACAGAAATTTACACTTTTCCAAAAACAAGCTCCAAATCATGTTGAAATACAGAAATGAACAATTTTCCAAAAACAAGCTCCAAATCATGTTGAAATACAGAAATAAACACTTTTCCATAAACAAGCTCTAAATCATGTTTGATGCACTCTGTAAGTAAATTTTATTTCAGTACTTTTTAATCAGGATGATAGGAACACTGTGGACAGTTTTCAGCAAGTTGCAACATTGAAATACAGAAATAAACACTTTTCCAAAAACAAGCTCTAAATCATGTTGAAACACAGAAATAAGCACTTTTCAAAAACAAGCTCCAAATCATGTTGAAATACAGAAATTTACACTTTTCCAAAAACAAGCTTCAAATCATGTTGAAATACAGAAATGAACACTTTTCCAAAAACAAGCTCTAAATCATGTTGAAATACAGAAATAGGCACTTTTCAAAAACAAGCTCCAAATCATGTTGAAATACAGAAATAAACACTTTTCCATAAACAAGCTCTAAATCATGTTTGATGCACTCTGTAAGTACATTTTATTTCAGTACTGTTTAATCAGGATGATAGGAACACTGTGGACATTTTTCAGCAAGTTGCAACATTGAAATACAGAAATAAACACTTTTCCAAAAACAAGCTCTAAATCATGTTGAAACACAGAAATAAGCACTTTTCAAAAACAAGCTCCAAATCATGTTGAAATACAGAAATGAACACTTTTCCAAAAACAAGCTCCAAATCATGTTGAAATACAGAAATGAACACTTTTCCAAAAACAAGCTCCAAATCATGTTGAAATACAGAAATGGACACTTTTCCAAAAACAAGCTCTAAATCATGTTGAAACACAGAAATAAGCACTTTTCAAAAACAAGCTCCAAATCATGTTGAAATACAGAAATTTACACTTTTCCAAAAACAAGCTCCAAATCATGTTGAAATACAGAAATGAACAATTTTCCAAAAACAAGCTCCAAATCATGTTGAAATACAGAAATAAACACTTTTCAAAAACAAGCCCAAAATCATGTTGAAATACAGAAATAAACACTTTTCCATAAACAAGCTCTAAATCATGTTTGATGCACTCTGTAAGTAAATTTTATTTCAGTACTGTTTAATCAGGATGATAGGAACACTGTGGACAGTTTTCAGCAAGTTGCAACATTGAAATACAGAAATAAACACTTTTCCAAAAACAAGCTCTAAATCATGTTGAAACACAGAAATAAGCATTTTTCAAAAACAAGCTCCAAATCATGTTGAAATACAGAAATTTACACTTTTCCATAAACAAGCTCTAAATCATGTTGAAATACAGAAATAAACACTTTTCAAAAACAAGCTCCAAATCATGTTGAAAAACAGAAAAAACAGTTTTCCACAAACAAGCTCTAAATCATGTTTGATGCACTCTGTAAGTAAATTTTATTTCAGTACTGTTTAATCAGGATGATAGGAACACTGTGGACAGTTTTCAGCAAGTTGCAACATTGAAATACAGAAATGAACACTTTTCCAAAAACAAGCTCCAAATCATGTTGAAATACAGAAATAAGCACTTTTCAAAAACAAGCTGCAAATCACGTTGAAATACAGAAATAAACACTTTTCCATAAACAAGCTCCAAATCATGTTGAAATACAGAAATAAACACTTTTCAAAAACAAGCTCCATATCTTGTTGAAATACAGAAACAAACAATTTTCCATAAACAAGCTCTAAATCATGTTTGATGCACTCTGGAACTAAATTTTATTTCAGTACTGTTTAATCAGGATGATAGGAACACTGTGGACAGTTTTCAGCAAGTTGCAACATTGAAATACAGAAATAAACACTTTTCCAAAAACAAGCTCCAAATCATGTTGAAACACAGAAATAAGCACTTTTCAAAAACAAGCTCCAAATCATGTTGAAATACAGAAATGAACACTTTTCCAAAAACAAGCTCTAAATCATGTTGAAAGACAGAAATAAGCACTTTTCAAAAACAAGCTCTAAATCATGTTGAAATACAGAAATGTACACATTTCCAAAAACAAGCTCCAAATCATGTTGAAATACAGAAATGAACACTTTTCCAAAAACAAGCTCTAAATCATGTTGAAAAACAGAAAAAACACTTTTCCATAAACAAGCTCTAAATCATGTTTGATGCACTCTGTAAGTACATTTTATTTCAGTACTGTTTAATCAGGATGATAGGAACACTGTGGACAGTTTTCAGCAAGTTGCAACATTGAAATACAGAAATAAACACTTTTCCAAAAACAAGCTCTAAATCATGTTGAAACACAGAAATAAGCACTTTTCAAAAACAAGCTCCAAATCATGTTGAAATACAGAAATGAACACTTTTCCAAAAACAAGCTCTAAATCATGTTGAAAAACAGAAAAAACACTTTTCCATAAACAAGCTCTAAATCATGTTGAAATACAGAAATAGGCACTTTTCAAAAACAAGCTCCAAATCATGTTGAAATACAGAAATGAACACTTTTCCAAAAACAAGCTCTAAATCATGTTGAAATACAGAAATAGGCACTTTTCAAAAACAAGCTCCAAATCATGTTGAAATACAGAAATAAACACTTTTCCATAAACAAGCTCTAAATCATGTTTGATGCACTCTGTAAGTACATTTTATTTCAGTACTGTTTAATCAGGATGATAGGAACACTGTGGACAGTTTTCAGCAAGTTGCAACATTGAAATACAGAAATAAACACTTTTCCAAAAACAAGCTCTAAATCATGTTGAAACACAGAAATAAGCACTTTTCAAAAACAAGCTCCAAATCATGTTGAAATACAGAAATTTACACTTTTCCAAAAACAAGCTTCAAATCATGTTGAAATACAGAAATGAACACTTTTCCAAAAACAAGCTCTAAATCATGTTGAAATACAGAAATAGGCACTTTTCAAAAACAAGCTCCAAATCATGTTGAAATACAGAAATAAACACTTTTCCATAAACAAGCTCTAAATCATGTTTGATGCACTCTGTAAGTACATTTTATTTCAGTACTGTTTAATCAGGATGATAGGAACACTGTGGACAGTTTTCAGCAAGTTGCAACATTGAAATACAGAAATAAACACTTTTCCAAAAACAAGCTCTAAATCATGTTGAAACACAGAAATAAGCACTTTTCAAAAACAAGCTCCAAATCATGTTGAAATAGAGAAATTTACACTTTTCCAAAAACAAGCTCCAAATCATGTTGAAATACAGAAATGAACACTTTTCCAAAAACAAGCTCCAAATCATGTTGAAATACAGAAATGAACACTTTTCCAAAAACAAGCTCTAAATCATGTTGAAACACAGAAATAAGCACTTTTCAAAAACAAGCTCCAAATCATGTTGAAATACAGAAATTTACACTTTTCCAAAAACAAGCTCCAAATCATGTTGAAATACAGAAATGAACAATTTTCCAAAAACAAGCTCCAAATCATGTTGAAATACAGAAATAAACACTTTTCAAAAACAAGCTCCAAATCATGTTGAAATACAGAAATAAACACTTTTCCATAAACAAGCTCTAAATCATGTTTGATGCACTCTGTAAGTAAATTTTATTTCAGTACTGTTTAATCAGGATGGTAGGAACACTGTGGACAGTTTTCAGCAAGTTGCAACATTGAAATACAGAAATGAACACTTTTCCAAAAACAAGCTCCAAATCATGTTGAAATACAGAAATAAGCACTTTTCAAAAACAAGCTCCAAATCACGTTGAAATACAGAAATAAACACTTTTCCATAAACAAGCTCTAAATCATGTTTGATGCACTCTGTAAGTAAATTTTATTTCAGTACTGTTTAATCAGGATGGTAGGAACACTGTGGACAGTTTTCAGCAAGTTGCAACATTGAAATACAGAAATGAACACTTTTCCAAAAACAAGCTCCAAATCATGTTGAAATACAGAAATGAACACTTTTCCAAAAACAAGCTCTAAATCATGTTGAAAAACAGAAAAAACACTTTTCCATAAACAAGCTCTAAATCATGTTGAAATACAGAAATAGGCACTTTTCAAAAACAAGCTCCAAATCATGTTGAAATACAGAAATGAACACTTTTCCAAAAACAAGCTCTAAATCATGTTGAAATACAGAAATAGGCACTTTTCAAAAACAAGCTCCAAATCATGTTAAAATACAGAAATAAACACTTTTCCATAAACAAGCTCTAAATCATGTTTGATGCACTCTGTAAGTAAATTTTATTTCAGTACTGTTTAATCAGGATGGTAGGAACACTGTGGACAGTTTTCAGCAAGTTGCAACATTGAAATACAGAAATGAACACTTTTCCAAAAACAAGCTCCAAATCATGTTGAAATACAGAAATAAGCACTTTTCAAAAACAAGCTCCAAATCACGTTGAAATACAGAAATAAACACTTTTCCATAAACAAGCTCTAAATCATGTTTGATGCACTCTGTAAGTAAATTTTATTTCAGTACTGTTTAATCAGGATGGTAGGAACACTGTGGACAGTTTTCAGCAAGTTGCAACATTGAAATACAGAAATAAACACTTTTCCAAAAACAAGCTCTAAATCATGTTGAAACACAGAAATAAACACTTTTCAAAAACAAGCTCCAAATCATGTTGAAATAGAGAAGTTTACACTTTTCCAAAAACAAGCTCCAAATCGTGTTGAAATACAGAAATTAACACTTTTCCAAAAACAAGCTCCAAATCATGTTGAAATACAGAAATAAACACTTTTCAAAAACAAGCTCCATATCTTGTTGAAATACAGAAACAAACAATTTTCCATAAACAAGCTCTAAATCATGTTTGATGCACTCTGTAACTAAATTTTATTTCAGTACTGTTTAATCAGGATGATAGGAACACTGTGGACAGTTTTCAGCAAGTTGCAACATTGAAATACAGAAATAAACACTTTTCCAAAAACAAGCTCCAAATCATGTTGAAACACAGAAATAAGCACTTTTCAAAAACAAGCTCCAAATCATGTTGAAATACAGAAATGAACACTTTTCCAAAAACAAGCTCTAAATCATGTTGAAACACAGAAATAAGCACTTTTCAAAAACAAGCTCTAAATCATGTTGAAATACAGAAATGTACACATTTCCAAAAACAAGCTCCAAATCATGTTGAAATACAGAAATGAACACTTTTCCAAAAACAAGCTCTAAATCATGTTGAAAAACAGAAAAAACACTTTTCCATAAACAAGCTCTAAATCATGTTTGATGCACTCTGTAAGTACATTTTATTTCAGTACTGTTTAATCAGGATGATAGGAACACTGTGGACAGTTTTCAGCAAGTTGCAACATTGAAATACAGAAATAAACACTTTTCCAAAAACAAGCTCTAAATCATGTTGAAACACAGAAATAAGCACTTTTCAAAAACAAGCTCCAAATCATGTTGAAATACAGAAATGAACACTTTTCCAAAAACAAGCTCTAAATCATGTTGAAAAACAGAAAAAACACTTTTCCATAAACAAGCTCTAAATCATGTTGAAATACAGAAATAGGTACTTTTCAAAAACAAGCTCCAAATCATGTTGAAATACAGAAATGAACACTTTTCCAAAAACAAGCTCTAAATCATGTTGAAATACAGAAATAGGCACTTTTCAAAAACAAGCTCCAAATCATGTTGAAATACAGAAATAAACACTTTTCCATAAACAAGCTCTAAATCATGTTTGATGCACTCTGTAAGTACATTTTATTTCAGTACTGTTTAATCAGGATGATAGGAACACTGTGGACAGTTTTCAGCAAGTTGCAACATTGAAATACAGAAATAAACACTTTTCCAAAAACAAGCTCTAAATCATGTTGAAACACAGAAATAAGCACTTTTCAAAAACAAGCTCCAAATCATGTTGAAATACAGAAATTTACACTTTTCCAAAAACAAGCTTCAAATCATGTTGAAATACAGAAATGAACACTTTTCCAAAAACAAGCTCTAAATCATGTTGAAATACAGAAATAGGCACTTTTCAAAAACAAGCTCCAAATCATGTTGAAATACAGAAATAAACACTTTTCCATAAACAAGCTCTAAATCATGTTTGATGCACTCTGTAAGTACATTTTATTTCAGTACTGTTTAATCAGGATGATAGGAACACTGTGGACAGTTTTCAGCAAGTTGCAACATTGAAATACAGAAATAAACACTTTTCCAAAAACAAGCTCTAAATCATGTTGAAACACAGAAATAAGCACTTTTCAAAAACAAGCTCCAAATCATGTTGAAATGGAGAAATTTACACTTTTCCAAAAACAAGCTCCAAATCATGTTGAAATACAGAAATGAACACTTTTCCAAAAACAAGCTCCAAATCATGTTGAAATACAGAAATGAACACTTTTCCAAAAACAAGCTCCAAATCATGTTGAAATACAGAAATGAACACTTTTCCAAAAACAAGCTCTAAATCATGTTGAAACACAGAAATAAGCACTTTTCAAAAACAAGCTCCAAATCATGTTGAAATACAGAAATTTACACTTTTCCAAAAACAAGCTCTAAATCATGTTGAAATACAGAAATGAACAATTTTCCAAAAACAAGCTCCAAATCATGTTGAAATACAGAAATAAACACTTTTCAAAAACAAGCTCCAAATCATGTTGAAATACAGAAATAAACACTTTTCCATAAACAAGCTCTAAATCATGTTTGATGCACTCTGTAAGTAAATTTTATTTCAGTACTGTTTAATCAGGATGGTAGGAACACTGTGGACAGTTTTCAGCAAGTTGCAACATTGAAATACAGAAATGAACACTTTTCCAAAAACAAGCTCTAAATCATGTTGAAACACAGAAATAAGCACTTTTCAAAAACAAGCTCCAAATCATGTTGAAATAGAGAAATTTACACTTTTCCAAAAACAAGCTCCAAATCATGTTGAAATACAGAAATAAACACTTTTCAAAAACAAGCTCCAAATCATGTTGAAATACAGAAATAAACACTTTTCCATAAACAAGCTCTAAATCATGTTTGATGCACTCTGTAAGTAAATTTTATTTCAGTACTGTTTAATCAGGATGATAGGAACACTGTGGACAGTTTTCAGCAAGTTGCAACATTGAAATACAGAAATGAACACTTTTCCAAAAACAAGCTCCAAATCATGTTGAAATACAAAAATGAACACTTTTCCAAAAACAAGCTCTAAATCATGTTGAAAAACAGAAAAAACACTTTTCCATAAACAAGCTCCAAATCATGTTGAAATACAGAAATGAACACTTTTCCAAAAACAAGCTCCAAATCATGTTGAAATACAGAAATAAGCACTTTTCCATAAACAAGCTCCAAATCATGTTGAAATACAGAAATAGACACTTTTCCATAAACAAGCTCTAAATCATGTTTGATGCACTCTGTAAGTAAATTTTATTTCAGTACTGTTTAATCAGGATGATAGGAACACTGTGGACAGTTTTCAGCAAGTTGCAACATTGAAATACAGAAATAAACACTTTTCCAAAAACAAGCACCAAATCATGTTGAAATACAGAAATAAACACTTTTCAAAAACAAGCTCCAAATCATGTTGAAATACAGAAATAAACACTTTTCCATAAACAAGCTCTAAATCATGTTTGATGCACTCTGTAAGTAAATTTTATTTCAGTACTGTTTAATCAGGATGATAGGAACACTGTGGACAGTTTTCAGCAAGTTGCAACATTGAAATACAGAAATGAACACTTTTCCAAAAACAAGCTCCAAATCATGTTGAAATACAAAAATGAACACTTTTCCAAAAACAAGCTCTAAATCATGTTAAAAAACAGAAAAAACACTTTTCCATAAACAAGCTCCAAATCATGTTGAAATACAGAAATGAACACTTTTCCAAAAACAAGCTCCAAATCATGTTGAAATACAGAAATAAGCACTTTTCCATAAACAAGCTCCAAATCATGTTGAAATACAGAAATAAACACTTTTCCATAAACAAGCTCTAAATCATGTTTGATGCACTCTGTAAGTAAATTTTATTTCAGTACTGTTTAATCAGGATGATAGGAACACTGTGGACAGTTTTCAGCAAGTTGCAACATTGAAATACAGAAATAAACACTTTTCCAAAAACAAGCTCTAAATCATGTTGAAAAACAGAAAAAACATTTTTCCATAAACAAGCTCTAAATCATGTTGAAATACAGAAATAAGCACTTTTCAAAAACAAGCTCTAAATCATGTTGAAATACAGAAATGTACACATTTCCAAAAACAAGCTCCAAATCATGTTGAAATACAGAAATGAACACTTTTCCAAAAACAAGCTCTAAATCATGTTGAAAAACAGAAAAAACACTTTTCCATAAACAAGCTCTAAATCATGTTTGATGCACTCTGTAAGTACATTTTATTTCAGTACTGTTTAATCAGGATGATAGGAACACTGTGGACAGTTTTCAGCAAGTTGCAACATTGAAATACAGAAATAAACACTTTTCCAAAAACAAGCTCTAAATCATGTTGAAACACAGAAATAAGCACTTTTCAAAAACAAGCTCCAAATCATGTTGAAATACAGAAATGAACACTTTTCCAAAAACAAGCTCTAAATCATGTTGAAAAACAGAAAAAACACTTTTCCATAAAACAAGCTCTAAATCATGTTGAAATACAGAAATAGGCACTTTTCAAAAACAAGCTCCAAATCATGTTGAAATACAGAAATAAACACTTTTCAAAAACAAGCTCCAAATCATGTTGAAATACAGAAATAAGCACTTTTCCATAAACAAGCTGCAAATCATGTTGAAATACAGAAATAAACACTTTTCCATAAACAAGCTCTAAATCATGTTTGATGCACTCTGTAAGTACATTTTATTTCAGTACTGTTTAATCAGGATGATAGGAACACTGTGGACAGTTTTCAGCAAGTTGCAACATTGAAATACAGAAATAAACACTTTTCCAAAAACAAGCTCTAAATCATGTTGAAACACAGAAATAAGCACTTTTCAAAAACAAGCTCCAAATCATGTTGAAATAGAGAAATTTACACTTTTCCAAAAACAAGCTCTAAATCATGTTGAAACACAGAAATAAGCACTTTTCAAAAACAAGCTCCAAATCATGTTGAAATAGAGAAATTTACACTTTTCCAAAAACAAGCTCCAAATCATGTTGAAATACAGAAATAAACACTTTTCAAAAACAAGCTCCAAATCATGTTGAAATACAGAAATAAACACTTTTCCATAAACAAGCTCTAAATCATGTTTGATGCACTCTGTAAGTAAATTTTATTTCAGTACTGTTTAATCAGGATGATAGGAACACTGTGGACAGTTTTCAGCAAGTTGCAACATTGAAATACAGAAATAAACACTTTTCCAAAAACAAGCTCTAAATCATGTTGAAACACAGAAATAAGCACTTTTCAAAAACAAGCTCCAAATCATGTTGAAATACAGAAATTTACACTTTTCCAAAAACAAGCTCCAAATCATGTTGAAATACAGAAATGAACACTTTTCCAAAAACAAGCTCCAAATCATGTTGAAATACAGAAATGAACACTTTTCCAAAAACAAGCTCTAAATCATGTTGAAATACAGAAATAGGCACTTTTCAAAAACAAGCTCCAAATCATGTTGAAATACAGAAATAAACACTTTTCCATAAACAAGCTCTAAATCATGTTTGATGCACTCTGTAAGTAAATTTTATTTCAGTACTGTTTAATCAGGATGATAGGAACACTGTGGACAGTTTTCAGCAAGTTGCAACATTGAAATACAGAAATGAACACTTTTCCAAAAACAAGCTCCAAATCATGTTGAAATACAGAAATGAACACTTTTCCAAAAACAAGCTCTAAATCATGTTGAAAAACAGAAAAAACACTTTTCCATAAACAAGCTCTAAATCATGTTTGATGCACTCTGTAAGTAAATTTTATTTCAGTACTGTTTAATCAGGATGATAGGAACACTGTGGACAGTTTTCAGCAAGTTGCAACATTGAAATACAGAAATAAACACTTTTCCAAAAACAAGCTCTAAATCATGTTGAAAAACAGAAAAAACACTTTTCCATAAACAAGCTCTAAATCATGTTGAAATACAGAAATAGGCACTTTTCAAAAACAAGCTCCAAATCATGTTGAAATACAGAAATGAACACTTTTCCAAAAACAAGCTCTAAATCATGTTGAAATACAGAAATAGGCACTTTTCAAAAACAAGCTCCAAATCATGTTGAAATACAGAAATAAACACTTTTCCATAAACAAGCTCTAAATCATGTTTGATGCACTCTGTAAGTACATTTTATTTCAGTACTGTTTAATCAGGATGATAGGAACACTGTGGACAGTTTTCAGCAAGTTGCAACATTGAAATACAGAAATAAACACTTTTCCAAAAACAAGCACCAAATCATGTTGAAATACAGAAATAAACACTTTTCAAAAACAAGCTCCAAATCATGTTGAAATACAGAAATAAACACTTTTCCATAAACAAGCTCTAAATCATGTTTGATGCACTCTGTAAGTAAATTTTATTTCAGTACTGTTTAATCAGGATGATAGGAACACTGTGGACAGTTTTCAGCAAGTTGCAACATTGAAATACAGAAATGAACACTTTTCCAAAAACAAGCTCCAAATCATGTTGAAATACAAAAATGAACACTTTTCCAAAAACAAGCTCTAAATCATGTTGAAAAACAGAAAAAACACTTTTCCATAAACAAGCTCCAAATCATGTTGAAATACAGAAATGAACACTTTTCCAAAAACAAGCTCCAAATCATGTTGAAATACAGAAATAAGCACTTTTCCATAAACAAGCTCCAAATCATGTTGAAATACAGAAATAAACACTTTTCCATAAACAAGCTCTAAATCATGTTTGATGCACTCTGTAAGTAAATTTTATTTCAGTACTGTTTAATCAGGATGATAGGAACACTGTGGACAGTTTTCAGCAAGTTGCAACATTGAAATACAGAAATAAACACTTTTCCAAAAACAAGCTCTAAATCATGTTGAAAAACAGAAAAAACATTTTTCCATAAACAAGCTCTAAATCATGTTGAAATACAGAAATAAGCACTTTTCAAAAACAAGCTCTAAATCATGTTGAAATACAGAAATGTACACATTTCCAAAAACAAGCTCCAAATCATGTTGAAATACAGAAATGAACACTTTTCCAAAAACAAGCTCTAAATCATGTTGAAAAACAGAAAAAACACTTTTCCATAAACAAGCTCTAAATCATGTTTGATGCACTCTGTAAGTACATTTTATTTCAGTACTGTTTAATCAGGATGATAGGAACACTGTGGACAGTTTTCAGCAAGTTGCAACATTGAAATACAGAAATAAACACTTTTCCAAAAACAAGCTCTAAATCATGTTGAAACACAGAAATAAGCACTTTTCAAAAACAAGCTCCAAATCATGTTGAAATACAGAAATGAACACTTTTCCAAAAACAAGCTCTAAATCATGTTGAAAAACAGAAAAAACACTTTTCCATAAAACAAGCTCTAAATCATGTTGAAATACAGAAATAGGCACTTTTCAAAAACAAGCTCCAAATCATGTTGAAATACAGAAATAAACACTTTTCAAAAACAAGCTCCAAATCATGTTGAAATACAGAAATAAGCACTTTTCCATAAACAAGCTCCAAATCATGTTGAAATACAGAAATAAACACTTTTCCATAAACAAGCTCTAAATCATGTTTGATGCACTCTGTAAGTACATTTTATTTCAGTACTGTTTAATCAGGATGATAGGAACACTGTGGACAGTTTTCAGCAAGTTGCAACATTGAAATACAGAAATAAACACTTTTCCAAAAACAAGCTCTAAATCATGTTGAAACACAGAAATAAGCACTTTTCAAAAACAAGCTCCAAATCATGTTGAAATAGAGAAATTTACACTTTTCCAAAAACAAGCTCTAAATCATGTTGAAACACAGAAATAAGCACTTTTCAAAAACAAGCTCCAAATCATGTTGAAATAGAGAAATTTACACTTTTCCAAAAACAAGCTCCAAATCATGTTGAAATACAGAAATAAACACTTTTCAAAAACAAGCTCCAAATCATGTTGAAATACAGAAATAAACACTTTTCCATAAACAAGCTCTAAATCATGTTTGATGCACTCTGTAAGTAAATTTTATTTCAGTACTGTTTAATCAGGATGATAGGAACACTGTGGACAGTTTTCAGCAAGTTGCAACATTGAAATACAGAAATAAACACTTTTCCAAAAACAAGCTCTAAATCATGTTGAAACACAGAAATAAGCACTTTTCAAAAACAAGCTCCAAATCATGTTGAAATACAGAAATTTACACTTTTCCAAAAACAAGCTCCAAATCATGTTGAAATACAGAAATGAACACTTTTCCAAAAACAAGCTCTAAATCATGTTGAAATACAGAAATAGGCACTTTTCAAAAACAAGCTCCAAATCATGTTGAAATACAGAAATAAACACTTTTCCATAAACAAGCTCTAAATCATGTTTGATGCACTCTGTAAGTAAATTTTATTTCAGTACTGTTTAATCAGGATGATAGGAACACTGTGGACAGTTTTCAGCAAGTTGCAACATTGAAATACAGAAATGAACACTTTTCCAAAAACAAGCTCCAAATCATGTTGAAATACAGAAATGAACACTTTTCCAAAAACAAGCTCTAAATCATGTTGAAAAACAGAAAAAACTCTTTTCCATAAACAAGCTCCAAATCATGTTGAAATACAGAAATGAACACTTTTCCAAAAACAAGCTCCAAATCATGTTGAAATACAGAAATAAGCACTTTTCAAAAACAAGCTCCAAATCACGTTGAAATACAGAAATAAACACTTTTCCATAAACAAGCTCTAAATCATGTTTGATGCACTCTGTAAGTAAATTTTATTTCAGTACTGTTTAACCTGTCTAGGATCAGCGTGGCGCTAGCGGCACACCCCCCCCCCCCCCACTGAAAAACCAGTGCCGCGAAATTCAAAAAATATATTTTTTTAAAATATTTAACTTTCACACATTAAAGTCCAATACAGCTAATGAAAGACACA
The DNA here is from genome assembly GCF_029448725.1 of Salvelinus fontinalis. Lineage (NCBI taxonomy): Eukaryota > Metazoa > Chordata > Actinopteri > Salmoniformes > Salmonidae > Salvelinus > Salvelinus fontinalis. The sequence continues at coordinate 59,329 of NW_026600319.1, forward strand.
GATCTTATGAATCCAGTCAACATTTCCGATTTTTAAAATGTTTTACAGGGAAGACACAATATGTAAAGATGTACATCTATTACCTAAAAACACATTAGCATAATCCACCATCTTTTATTTGTCCACCAACACCAGTAGCCATCACCAATTCGGCTAAACTAAGATATTTATAGCCCCTAACCAACAAAAAAACTCATTAGATGACAGTCTGATAACATATTTATGGTATGGGATAGGTTTTGTTAGAAAAAAGTGCATATTTCAGGTATATGGCATAGTTTACAATTGCACCCACCATCACAAATGGACTAGAATAATTACAATGAGCAACGTGTTTACCTAACTACTAATCATCAAACATTTCGTAAAAATACACAGCATACACGAATCGAAAGACACAGATCCTGTGAATACAGACAATATTTCAGATTTTCTAAGTGTCTTACAGCGAAAACACAATAAATCGTTATATTAGCTTAGCACATAGCAATTAGCAGCCCAGCATTGATTCTAGCCAAAGTGAGCGATAAAAGTCAACATCGCCAAAAGATATTAATTTTTTCACTAACCTTCTCAGAATTCTTCCGATGACACTCCTGTAACATCACATTACAACATGCATATACAGTTTGATCGAAAATGTTTATATTTAGCCACCAAAATCATGGTTAGACAATGTGAAATGTAACTCGGCTGGTCAGAATTTGTCCTTGCGCCACTTAGACAGTGATCTACTCTTATACATAAATACTCATAAACGTGACTAAAAAATATAGGGTGGACAGGGATTGATAGACAATTTAATTCTTAATACAATTGCGTTATTACATTTTTTAATTTATCCTTACTTTTCAATACAGTTTGCGCCAAGCGAAGCTACGTCAAAAAACATGGCGTCCTAAGCCACTAAAATGTTTCGACAGAAACACGATTTATCATAATAAAAATGTCCTACCTTGAGCTGTTCTTCCATCAGTATCTTGGGCAAAGGATCCTTTCTTGGGAGAAATCGTCTTTTGGTGGAAAGCTGTCCTCTTGCCATGTGGAAATGTCAACTACGTTCGGGATGAACTGAAAAGCGTGCCCAACTTTTCACATCGTTGCAAAAATAAATGTCCCAAAATCGCACTAAACGGATATAAATTGCTATAAAACGCTTTAAATTAACTACTTTGTGATGTTTGTAACTCCTATAACGAGTGAAAAGATGACCGGAGAAATATAACAGGCTAAACTAACGCTTGGAACAGGAGAGGGTCGGTGTCTTCCACGCGCATTACGCAGCAAGAAAAGACTTGCTAGCTAAAGGTTTTTTTCATTTGTAGGGCCTGTGAACGAGCAATCGAGCCCGTTGGAATCGTCATCACGTAAAGGCATCCAGGGGAAGACGTAAGAAGTGTCCGTATAGTCATAGCAACGACAGTGCCCTTTTAAATGACTTCAGAAAAGTGGCCAACGTTTCTCAAATCTGACTCCATGTCAGGGAAATTGCTGTAGAATGGGCTCTGTTCCACTTAGAGACAAAATTTCAACTCCTATAGAAACTATAGACTGTTTTCTATCCAATAATAATAATAATATGCATATTGTACGATCAAGGATTTTGTGGGAAGCCGTTTAAAAAATTAGCCACATTAGCATAAATAGTCTAAACAGCGCCCCCATCCCCAACAGGTTAATCAGGATGGTAGGAACACTGTGGACAGTTTTCAGCAAGTTGCAACATTGAAATACAGAAATAAACACTTTTCCAAAAACAAGCTCTAAATCATGTTGAAACACAGAAATAAACACTTTTCAAAAACAAGCTCCAAATCATGTTGAAATAGAGAAGTTTACACTTTTCCAAAAACAAGCTCCAAATCATGTTGAAATACAGAAATTAACACTTTTCCAAAAACAAGCTCCAAATCATGTTGAAATACAGAAATAAACACTTTTCAAAAACAAGCTCCATATCTTGTTGAAATACAGAAACAAACAATTTTCCATAAACAAGCTCTAAATCATGTTTGATGCACTCTGTAACTAAATTTTATTTCAGTACTGTTTAATCAGGATGATAGGAACACTGTGGACAGTTTTCAGCAAGTTGCAACATTGAAATACAGAAATAAACACTTTTCCAAAAACAAGCTCTAAATCATGTTGAAAAACAGAAATAAGCACTTTTCAAAAACAAGCTCCAAATCATGTTGAAATACAGAAATTTACACTTTTCCAAAAACAAGCTCCAAATCATGTTGAAATACAGAAATGAACACTTTTCCAAAAACAAGCTCTAAATCATGTTGAAATACAGAAATAGGCACTTTTCAAAAACAAGCTCCAAATCATGTTGAAATACAGAAATAAACACTTTTCCATAAACAAGCTCTAAATCATGTTTGATGCACTCTGTAAGTACATTTTATTTCAGTACTGTTTAATCAGGATGATAGGAACACTGTGGACAGTTTTCAGCAAGTTGCAACATTGAAATACAGAAATAAACACTTTTCCAAAAACAAGCTCTAAATCATGTTGAAACACAGAAATAAGCACTTTTCAAAAACAAGCTCCAAATCATGTTGAAATAGAGAAATTTACACTTTTCCAAAAACAAGCTCCAAATCATGTTGAAATACAGAAATGAACACTTTTCCAAAAACAAGCTCCAAATCATGTTGAAATACAGAAATGAACACTTTTCCAAAAACAAGCTCTAAATCATGTTGAAACACAGAAATAAGCACTTTTCAAAAACAAGCTCCAAATCATGTTGAAATAGAGAAACTTACACTTTTCCAAAAACAAGCTCCAAATCATGTTGAAATACAGAAATAAACACTTTTCCATAAACAAGCTCTAAATCATGTTTGATGCACTCTGTAAGTAAATTTTATTTCAGTACTGTTTAATCAGGATGATAGGAACACTGTGGACAGTTTTCAGCAAGTTGCAACATTGAAATACAGAAATAAACACTTTTCCAAAAACAAGCTCTAAATCATGTTGAAACACATAAATAAGCACTTTTCAAAAACAAGCTCCAAATCATGTTGAAATACAGAAATTTACACTTTTCCAAAAACAAGCTCCAAATCATGTTGAAATACAGAAATGAACACTTTTCCAAAAACAATCTCCAAATCATGTTGAAATACAGAAATGAATACTTTTCCAAAAACAAGCTCTAAATCATGTTGAAATACAGAAATAGGCACTTTTCAAAAACAAGCTCCAAATCATGTTGAAATACAGAAATAAACACTTTTCCATAAACAAGCTCTAAATCATGTTTGATGCACTCTGTAAGTAAATTTTATTTCAGTACTGTTTAATCAGGATGATAGGAACACTGTGGACAGTTTTCAGCAAGTTGCAACATTGAAATACAGAAATGAACACTTTTCCAAAAACAAGCTCCAAATCATGTTGAAATACAGAAATGAACACTTTTCCAAAAACAAGCTCTAAATCATGTTGAAAAACAGAAAAAACACTTTTCCATAAACAAGCTCCAAATCATGTTGAAATACAGAAATGAACACTTTTCCAAAAACAAGCTCCAAATCATGTTGAAATACAGAAATTAACACTTTTCCAAAAACAAGCTCCAAATCATGTTGAAATGCAGAAATAAACACTTTTCAAAAACAAGCTCCATATCTTGTTGAAATACAGAAACAAACAATTTTCCATAAACAAGCTCTAAATCATGTTTGATGCACTCTGTAACTAAATTTTATTTCAGTACTGTTTAATCAGGATGGTAGGAACACTGTGGACAGTTTTCAGCAAGTTGCAACATTGAAATACAGAAATAAACACTTTTCCAAAAACAAGCTCTAAATCATGTTGAAACACAGAAATAAACACTTTTCAAAAACAAGCTCCAAATCATGTTGAAATAGAGAAGTTTACACTTTTCCAAAAACAAGCTCCAAATCATGTTGAAATACAGAAATCAACACTTTTCCAAAAACAAGCTCCAAATCATGTTGAAATACAGAAATAAACACTTTTCAAAAACAAGCTCCATATCTTGTTGAAATACAGAAACAAACAATTTTCCATAAACAAGCTCTAAATCATGTTTGATGCACTCTGTAACTAAATTTTATTTCAGTACTGTTTAATCAGGATGATAGGAACACTGTGGACAGTTTTCAGCAAGTTGCAACATTGAAATACAGAAATAAACACTTTTCCAAAAACAAGCTCTAAATCATGTTGAAAAACAGAAATAAGCACTTTTCAAAAACAAGCTCCAAATCATGTTGAAATACAGAAATTTAGACTTTTCCAAAAACAAGCTCCAAATCATGTTGAAATACAGAAATGAACACTTTTCCAAAAACAAGCTCTAAATCATGTTGAAATACAGAAATAGGCACTTTTCAAAAACAAGCTCCAAATCATGTTGAAATACAGAAATAAACACTTTTCCATAAACAAGCTCTAAATCATGTTTGATGCACTCTGTAAGTACATTTTATTTCAGTACTGTTTAATCAGGATGATAGGAACACTGTGGACAGTTTTCAGCAAGTTGCAACATTGAAATACAGAAATAAACACTTTTCCAAAAACAAGCTCTAAATCATGTTGAAACACAGAAATAAGCACTTTTCAAAAACAAGCTCCAAATCATGTTGAAATAGAGAAATTTACACTTTTCCAAAAACAAGCTCCAAATCATGTTGAAATACAGAAATGAACACTTTTCCAAAAACAAGCTCCAAATCATGTTGAAATACAGAAATGAACACTTTTCCAAAAACAAGCTCTAAATCATGTTGAAACACAGAAATAAGCACTTTTCAAAAACAAGCTCCAAATCATGTTGAAATAGAGAAACTTACACTTTTCCAAAAACAAGCTCCAAATCATGTTGAAATACAGAAATAAACACTTTTCCATAAACAAGCTCTAAATCATGTTTGATGCACTCTGTAAGTAAATTTTATTTCAGTACTGTTTAATCAGGATGATAGGAACACTGTGGACAGTTTTCAGCAAGTTGCAACATTGAAATACAGAAATAAACACTTTTCCAAAAACAAGCTCTAAATCATGTTGAAACACAGAAATAAGCACTTTTCAAAAACAAGCTCCAAATCATGTTGAAATACAGAAATTTACACTTTTCCAAAAACAAGCTCCAAATCATGTTGAAATACAGAAATGAACACTTTTCCAAAAACAATCTCCAAATCATGTTGAAATACAGAAATGAATACTTTTCCAAAAACAAGCTCTAAATCATGTTGAAATACAGAAATAGGCACTTTTCAAAAACAAGCTCCAAATCATGTTGAAATACAGAAATAAACACTTTTCCATAAACAAGCTCTAAATCATGTTTGATGCACTCTGTAAGTAAATTTTATTTCAGTACTGTTTAATCAGGATGATAGGAACACTGTGGACAGTTTTCAGCAAGTTGCAACATTGAAATACAGAAATGAACACTTTTCCAAAAACAAGCTCCAAATCATGTTGAAATACAGAAATGAACACTTTTCCAAAAACAAGCTCTAAATCATGTTGAAAAACAGAAAAAACACTTTTCCATAAACAAGCTCCAAATCATGTTGAAATACAGAAATGAACACTTTTCCAAAAACAAGCTCCAAATCATGTTGAAATACAGAAATAAACACTTTTCAAAAACAAGCTCCATATCTTGTTGAAATACAGAAACAAACAATTTTCCATAAACAAGCTCTAAATCATGTTTGATGCACTCTGTAACTAAATTTTATTTCAGTACTGTTTAATCAGGATGGTAGGAACACTGTGGACAGTTTTCAGCAAGTTGCAACATTGAAATACAGAAATAAACACTTTTCCAAAAACAAGCTCTAAATCATGTTGAAACACAGAAATAAACACTTTTCAAAAACAAGCTCCAAATCATGTTGAAATAGAGAAGTTTACACTTTTCCAAAAACAAGCTCCAAATCATGTTGAAATACAGAAATTAACACTTTTCCAAAAACAAGCTCCAAATCATGTTGAAATACAGAAATAAACACTTTTCAAAAACAAGCTCCATATCTTGTTGAAATACAGAAACAAACAATTTTCCATAAACAAGCTCTAAATCATGTTTGATGCACTCTGTAACTAAATTTTATTTCAGTACTGTTTAATCAGGATGATAGGAACACTGTGGACAGTTTTCAGCAAGTTGCAACATTGAAATACAGAAATAAACACTTTTCCAAAAACAAGCTCTAAATCATGTTGAAAAACAGAAATAAGCACTTTTCAAAAACAAGCTCCAAATCATGTTGAAATACAGAAATTTAGACTTTTCCAAAAACAAGCTCCAAATCATGTTGAAATACAGAAATGAACACTTTTCCAAAAACAAGCTCTAAATCATGTTGAAATACAGAAATAGGCACTTTTCAAAAACAAGCTCCAAATCATGTTGAAATACAGAAATAAACACTTTTCCATAAACAAGCTCTAAATCATGTTTGATGCACTCTGTAAGTACATTTTATTTCAGTACTGTTTAATCAGGATGATAGGAACACTGTGGACAGTTTTCAGCAAGTTGCAACATTGAAATACAGAAATAAACACTTTTCCAAAAACAAGCTCTAAATCATGTTGAAACACAGAAATAAGCACTTTTCAAAAACAAGCTCCAAATCATGTTGAAATAGAGAAATTTACACTTTTCCAAAAACAAGCTCCAAATCATGTTGAAATACAGAAATGAACACTTTTCCAAAAACAAGCTCCAAATCATGTTGAAATACAGAAATGAACACTTTTCCAAAAACAAGCTCTAAATCATGTTGAAACACAGAAATAAGCACTTTTCAAAAACAAGCTCCAAATCATGTTGAAATAGAGAAACTTACACTTTTCCAAAAACAAGCTCCAAATCATGTTGAAATACAGAAATAAACACTTTTCCATAAACAAGCTCTAAATCATGTTTGATGCACTCTGTAAGTAAATTTTATTTCAGTACTGTTTAATCAGGATGATAGGAACACTGTGGACAGTTTTCAGCAAGTTGCAACATTGAAATACAGAAATAAACACTTTTCCAAAAACAAGCTCTAAATCATGTTGAAACACAGAAATAAGCACTTTTCAAAAACAAGCTCCAAATCATGTTGAAATACAGAAATTTACACTTTTCCAAAAACAAGCTCCAAATCATGTTGAAATACAGAAATGAACACTTTTCCAAAAACAATCTCCAAATCATGTTGAAATACAGAAATGAATACTTTTCCAAAAACAAGCTCTAAATCATGTTGAAATACAGAAATAGGCACTTTTCAAAAACAAGCTCCAAATCATGTTGAAATACAGAAATAAACACTTTTCCATAAACAAGCTCTAAATCATGTTTGATGCACTCTGTAAGTAAATTTTATTTCAGTACTGTTTAATCAGGATGATAGGAACACTGTGGACAGTTTTCAGCAAGTTGCAACATTGAAATACAGAAATGAACACTTTTCCAAAAACAAGCTCCAAATCATGTTGAAATACAGAAATGAACACTTTTCCAAAAACAAGCTCTAAATCATGTTGAAAAACAGAAAAAACACTTTTCCATAAACAAGCTCCAAATCATGTTGAAATACAGAAATGAACACTTTTCCAAAAACAAGCTCCAAATCATGTTGAAATACAGAAATTAACACTTTTCCAAAAACAAGCTCCAAATCATGTTGAAATACAGAAATAAACACTTTTCAAAAACAAGCTCCATATCTTGTTGAAATACAGAAACAAACAATTTTCCATAAACAAGCTCTAAATCATGTTTGATGCACTCTGTAACTAAATTTTATTTCAGTACTGTTTAATCACGATGATAGGAACACTGTGGACAGTTTTCAGCAAGTTGCAACATTGAAATACAGAAATAAACACTTTTCCAAAAACAAGCTCTAAATCATGTTGAAAAACAGAAATAAGCACTTTTCAAAAACAAGCTCCAAATCATGTTGAAATACAGAAATTTACACTTTTCCAAAAACAAGCTCCAAATCATGTTGAAATACAGAAATGAACACTTTTCCAAAAACAAGCTCTAAATCATGTTGAAATACAGAAATAGGCACTTTTCAAAAACAAGCTCCAAATCATGTTGAAATACAGAAATAAGCACTTTTCCATAAACAAGCTCTAAATCATGTTTGATGCACTCTGTAAGTACATTTTATTTCAGTACTGTTTAATCAGGATGATAGGAACACTGTGGACAGTTTTCAGCAAGTTGCAACATTGAAATACAGAAATAAACACTTTTCCAAAAACAAGCTCTAAATCATGTTGAAACACAGAAATAAGCACTTTTCAAAAACAAGCTCCAAATCATGTTGAAATAGAGAAATTTACACTTTTCCAAAAACAAGCTCCAAATCATGTTGAAATACAGAAATGAACACTTTTCCAAAAACAAGCTCCAAATCATGTTGAAATACAGAAATGAACACTTTTCCAAAAACAAGCTCTAAATCATGTTGAAACACAGAAATAAGCACTTTTCAAAAACAAGCTCCAAATCATGTTGAAATAGAGAAACTTACACTTTTCCAAAAACAAGCTCCAAATCATGTTGAAATACAGAAATAAACACTTTTCAAAAACAAGCTCCAAATCATGTTGAAATACAGAAATAAACACTTTTCCATAAACAAGCTCTAAATCATGTTTGATGCACTCTGTAAGTAAATTTTATTTCAGTACTGTTTAATCAGGATGATAGGAACACTGTGGACAGTTTTCAGCAAGTTGCAACATTGAAATACAGAAATAAACACTTTTCCAAAAACAAGCTCTAAATCATGTTGAAACACAGAAATAAGCACTTTTCAAAAACAAGCTCCAAATCATGTTGAAATACAGAAATGTACACTTTTCCAAAAACAAGCTCCAAATCATGTTGAAATACAGAAATGAACACTTTTCCAAAAACAAGCTCTAAATCATGTTGAAATACAGAAATGAACACTTTTCCAAAAACAAGCTCTAAATCATGTTGAAATACAGAAATAAGCACTTTTCCATAAACAAGCTCTAAATCATGTTTGATGCACTCTGTAAGTACATTTTATTTCAGTACTGTTTAATCAGGATGATAGGAACACTGTGGACAGTTTTCAGCAAGTTGCAACATTGAAATACAGAAATAAACACTTTTCCAAAAACAAGCTCTAAATCATGTTGAAACACAGAAATAAGCACTTTTCAAAAACAAGCTCCAAATCATGTTGAAATAGAGAAATTTACACTTTTCCAAAAACAAGCTCCAAATCATGTTGAAATACAGAAATGAACACTTTTCCAAAAACAAGCTCCAAATCATGTTGAAATACAGAAATGAACACTTTTCCAAAAACAAGCTCTAAATCATGTTGAAACACAGAAATAAGCACTTTTCAAAAACAAGCTCCAAATCATGTTGAAATAGAGAAACTTACACTTTTCCAAAAACAAGCTCCAAATCATGTTGAAATACAGAAATAAACACTTTTCAAAAACAAGCTCCAAATCATGTTGAAATACAGAAATAAACACTTTTCCATAAACAAGCTCTAAATCATGTTTGATGCACTCTGTAAGTAAATTTTATTTCAGTACTGTTTAATCAGGATGATAGGAACACTGTGGACAGTTTTCAGCAAGTTGCAACATTGAAATACAGAAATAAACACTTTTCCAAAAACAAGCTCTAAATCATGTTGAAACACAGAAATAAGCACTTTTCAAAAACAAGCTCCAAATCATGTTGAAATACAGAAATTTACACTTTTCCAAAAACAAGCTCCAAATCATGTTGAAATACAGAAATGAACACTTTTCCAAAAACAAGCTCTAAATCATGTTGAAATACAGAAATGAATACTTTTCCAAAAACAAGCTCCAAATCATGTTGAAATACAGAAATAAACACTTTTCAAAAACAAGCTCCAAATCATGTTGAAATACAGAAATAAACACTTTTCCATAAACAAGCTCTAAATCATGTTTGATGCACTCTGTAAGTAAATTTTATTTCAGTACTGTTTAATCAGGATGATAGGAACACTGTGGACAGTTTTCAGCAAGTTGCAACATTGAAATACAGAAATGAACACTTTTCCAAAAACAAGCTCCAAATCATGTTGAAATACAGAAATGAACACTTTTCCAAAAACAAGCTCTAAATCATGTTGAAAAACAGAAAAAACACTTTTCCATAAACAAGCTCCAAATCATGTTGAAATACAGAAATGAACACTTTTCCAAAAACAAGCTCCAAATCATGTTGAAATACAGAAATTAACACTTTTCCAAAAACAAGCTCCAAATCATGTTGAAATACAGAAATAAACACTTTTCAAAAACAAGCTCCATATCTTGTTGAAATACAGAAACAAACAATTTTCCATAAACAAGCTCTAAATCATGTTTGATGCACTCTGTAACTAAATTTTATTTCAGTACTGTTTAATCAGGATGATAGGAACACTGTGGACAGTTTTCAGCAAGTTGCAACATTGAAATACAGAAATAAACACTTTTCCAAAAACAAGCTCCAAATCATGTTGAAATACAGAAATTAACACTTTTCCAAAAACAAGCTCCAAATCATGTTGAAATACAGAAATTAACACTTTTCCAAAAACAAGCTCCAAATCATGTTGAAATACAGAAATAGGCACTTTTCAAAAACAAGCTCCAAATCATGTTGAAATACAGAAATAAACACTTTTCCATAAACAAGCTCTAAATCATGTTTGATGCACTCTGTAAGTACATTTTAATTCAGTACTGTTTAATCAGGATGATAGGAACACTGTGGACAGTTTTCAGCAAGTTGCAACATTGAAATACAGAAATAAACACTTTTCCAAAAACAAGCTCTAAATCATGTTGAAACACAGAAATAAGCACTTTTCAAAAACAAGCTCCAAATCATGTTGAAATAGAGAAATTTACACTTTTCCAAAAACAAGCTCCAAATCATGTTGAAATACAGAAATGAACACTTTTCCAAAAACAAGCTCCAAATCATGTTGAAATACAGAAATGAACACTTTTCCAAAAACAAGCTCTAAATCATGTTGAAACACAGAAATAAGCACTTTTCAAAAACAAGCTCCAAATCATGTTGAAATAGAGAAACTTACACTTTTCCAAAAACAAGCTCCAAATCATGTTGAAATACAGAAATAAACACTTTTCAAAAACAAGCTCCAAATCATGTTGAAATACAGAAATAAACACTTTTCCATAAACAAGCTCTAAATCATGTTTGATGCACTCTGTAAGTAAATTTTATTTCAGTACTGTTTAATCAGGATGATAGGAACACTGTGGACAGTTTTCAGCAAGTTGCAACATTGAAATACAGAAATAAACACTTTTCCAAAAACAAGCTCTAAATCATGTTGAAACACAGAAATAAGCACTTTTCAAAAACAAGCTCCAAATCATGTTGAAATACAGAAATTTACACTTTTCCAAAAACAAGCTCCAAATCATGTTGAAATACAGAAATGAACACTTTTCCAAAAACAAGCTCCAAATCATGTTGAAATACAGAAATGAATACTTTTCCAAAAACAAGCTCTAAATCATGTTGAAATACAGAAATAGGCACTTTTCAAAAACAAGCTCCAAATCATGTTGAAATACAGAAATAAACACTTTTCCATAAACAAGCTCTAAATCATGTTTGATGCACTCTGTAAGTAAATTTTATTTCAGTACTGTTTAATCAGGATGATAGGAACACTGTGGACAGTTTTCAGCAAGTTGCAACATTGAAATACAGAAATGAACACTTTTCCAAAAACAAGCTCCAAATCATGTTGAAATACAGAAATGAACACTTTTCCAAAAACAAGCTCTAAATCATGTTGAAAAACAGAAAAAACACTTTTCCATAAACAAGCTCCAAATCATGTTGAAATACAGAAATGAACACTTTTCCAAAAACAAGCTCCAAATCATGTTGAAATACAGAAATTAACACTTTTCCAAAAACAAGCTCCAAATCATGTTGAAATACAGAAATAAACACTTTTCAAAAACAAGCTCCATATCTTGTTGAAATACAGAAACAAACAATTTTCCATAAACAAGCTCTAAATCATGTTTGATGCACTCTGTAACTAAATTTTATTTCAGTACTGTTTAATCAGGATGATAGGAACACTGTGGACAGTTTTCAGCAAGTTGCAACATTGAAATACAGAAATAAACACTTTTCCAAAAACAAGCTCTAAATCATGTTGAAAAACAGAAATAAGCACTTTTCAAAAACAAGCTCCAAATCATGTTGAAATACAGAAATTTACACTTTTCCAAAAACAAGCTCCAAATCATGTTGAAATACAGAAATGAACACTTTTCCAAAAACAAGCTCTAAATCATGTTGAAATACAGAAATAGGCACTTTTCAAAAACAAGCTCCAAATCATGTTGAAATACAGAAATAAACACTTTTCCATAAACAAGCTCTAAATCATGTTTGATGCACTCTGTAAGTACATTTTATTTCAGTACTGTTTAATCAGGATGATAGGAACACTGTGGACAGTTTTCAGCAAGTTGCAACATTGAAATACAGAAATAAACACTTTTCCAAAAACAAGCTCTAAATCATGTTGAAACACAGAAATAAGCACTTTTCAAAAACAAGCTCCAAATCATGTTGAAATAGAGAAACTTACACTTTTCCAAAAACAAGCTCCAAATCATGTTGAAATACAGAAATAAACACTTTTCAAAAACAAGCTCCAAATCATGTTGAAATACAGAAATAAACACTTTTCCATAAACAAGCTTTAAATCATGTTTGATGCACTCTGTAAGTAAATTTTATTTCAGTACTGTTTAATCAGGATGATAGGAACACTGTGGACAGTTTTCAGCAAGTTGCAACATTGAAATACAGAAATGAACACTTTTCCAAAAACAAGCTCTAAATCATGTTGAAACACAGAAATAAGCACTTTTCAAAAACAAGCTCCAAATCATGTTGAAATACAGAAATTTACACTTTTCCAAAAACAAGCTCCAAATCATGTTGAAATACAGAAATGAACACTTTTCCAAAAACAAGCTCCAAATCATGTTGAAATACAGAAATGAATACTTTTCCAAAAACAAGCTCTAAATCATGTTGAAATACAGAAATAGGCACTTTTCAAAAACAAGCTCCAAATCATGTTGAAATACAGAAATAAACACTTTTCCATAAACAAGCTCTAAATCATGTTTGATGCACTCTGTAAGTAAATTTTATTTCAGTACTGTTTAATCAGGATGATAGGAACACTGTGGACAGTTTTCAGCAAGTTGCAACATTGAAATACAGAAATTAACACTTTTCCAAAAACAAGCTCCAAATCATGTTGAAATACAGAAATGAACACTTTTCCAAAAACAAGCTCTAAATCATGTTGAAAAACAGAAAAAACACTTTTCCATAAACAAGCTCCAAATCATGTTGAAATACAGAAATGAACACTTTTCCAAAAACAAGCTCCAAATCATGTTGAAATACAGAAATAAGCACTTTTCAAAAACAAGCTCCAAATCACGTTGAAATAAAGAAATAAACACTTTTCCAAAAACAAGCTCTAAATCATGTTGAAACACAGAAATAAACACTTTTCAAAAACAAGCTCCAAATCATGTTGAAATAGAGAAGTTTACACTTTTCCAAAAACAAGCTCCAAATCATGTTGAAATACAGAAATTAACACTTTTCCAAAAACAAGCTCCAAATCATGTTGAAATACAGAAATAAACACTTTTCAAAAACAAGCTCCATATCTTGTTGAAATACAGAAACAAACAATTTTCCATAAACAAGCTCTAAATCATGTTTGATGCAATCTGTAACTAAATTTTATTTCAGTACTGTTTAATCAGGATGATAGGAACACTGTGGACAGTTTTCAGCAAGTTGCAACATTGAAATACAGAAATGAACACTTTTCCAAAAACAAGCTCCAAATCATGTTGAAATACAGAAATGAACACTTTTCCAAAAACAAGCTCTAAATCATGTTGAAAAACAGAAAAAACACTTTTCCATAAACAAGCTCCAAATCATGTTGAAATACAGAAATGAACACTTTTCCAAAAACAAGCTCAAAATCATGTTGAAATACAGAAATAAGCACTTTTCAAAAACAAGCTCCAAATCACGTTGAAATAAAGAAATAAACAATTTTCCATAAACAAGCTCTAAATCATGTTTGATGCACTCTGTAAGTAAATTTTATTTCAGTACTGTTTAATCAGGATGATAGGAACACTGTGGACAGTTTTCAGCAAGTTGCAACATTGAAATACAGAAATAGAAACTTTTCCAAAAACAAGCTCTAAATCATGTTGAAACACAGAAATAAGCACTTTTCAAAATCAAGCTCCAAATCATGTTGAAATACAGAAATTTACACTTTTCCAAAAACAAGCTCCAAATCATGTTGAAATACAGAAATGAACACTTTTCCAAAAACAAGCTCCAAATCATGTTGAAATACAGAAATGAACACTTTTCCAAAAACAAGCTCTAAATCATGTTGAAAAACAGAAAAAACACTTTTCCAAAAACAAGCTCCAAATCATGTTGAAATACAGAAATAAACACTTTTCAAAAACAAGCTCCATATCTTGTTGAAATACAGAAACAAACAATTTTCCATAAACAAGCTCTAAATCATGTTTGATGCAATCTGTAACTAAATTTTATTTCAGTACTGTTTAATCAGGATGATAGGAACACTGTGGACAGTTTTCAGCAAGTTGCAACATTGAAATACAGAAATTAACACTTTTCCAAAAACAAGCTCCAAATCATGTTGAAATACAGAAATGAACACTTTTCCAAAAACAAGCTCTAAATCATGTTGAAAAACAGAAAAAACACTTTTCCATAAACAAGCTCCAAATCATGTTGAAATACAGAAATGAACACTTTTCCAAAAACAAGCTCCAAATCATGTTGAAATACAGAAATAAGCACTTTTCAAAAACAAGCTCCAAATCACGTTGAAATAAAGAAATAAACACTTTTCCAAAAACAAGCTCTAAATCATGTTGAAACACAGAAATAAACACTTTTCAAAAACAAGCTCCAAATCATGTTGAAATAGAGAAGTTTACACTTTTCCAAAAACAAGCTCCAAATCATGTTGAAATACAGAAATTAACACTTTTCCAAAAACAAGCTCCAAATCATGTTGAAATACAGAAATAAACACTTTTCAAAAACAAGCTCCATATCTTGTTGAAATACAGAAACAAACAATTTTCCATAAACAAGCTCTAAATCATGTTTGATGCAATCTGTAACTAAATTTTATTTCAGTACTGTTTAATCAGGATGATAGGAACACTGTGGACAGTTTTCAGCAAGTTGCAACATTGAAATACAGAAATGAACACTTTTCCAAAAACAAGCTCCAAATCATGTTGAAATACAGAAATGAACACTTTTCCAAAAACAAGCTCTAAATCATGTTGAAAAACAGAAAAAACACTTTTCCATAAACAAGCTCCAAATCATGTTGAAATACAGAAATGAACACTTTTCCAAAAACAAGCTCAAAATCATGTTGAAATACAGAAATAAGCACTTTTCAAAAACAAGCTCCAAATCACGTTGAAATAAAGAAATAAACAATTTTCCATAAACAAGCTCTAAATCATGTTTGATGCACTCTGTAAGTAAATTTTATTTCAGTACTGTTTAATCAGGATGATAGGAACACTGTGGACAGTTTTCAGCAAGTTGCAACATTGAAATACAGAAATAGAAACTTTTCCAAAAACAAGCTCTAAATCATGTTGAAACACAGAAATAAGCACTTTTCAAAATCAAGCTCCAAATCATGTTGAAATACAGAAATTTACACTTTTCCAAAAACAAGCTCCAAATCATGTTGAAATACAGAAATGAACACTTTTCCAAAAACAAGCTCCAAATCATGTTGAAATACAGAAATGAACACTTTTCCAAAAACAAGCTCTAAATCATGTTGAAAAACAGAAAAAACACTTTTCCAAAAACAAGCTCCAAATCATGTTGAAATACAGAAATAAACACTTTTCAAAAACAAGCTCCATATCTTGTTGAAATACAGAAACAAACAATTTTCCATAAACAAGCTCTAAATCATGTTTGATGCAATCTGTAACTAAATTTTATTTCAGTACTGTTTAATCAGGATGATAGGAACACTGTGGACAGTTTTCAGCAAGTTGCAACATTGAAATACAGAAATAAACACTTTTCCAAAAACAAGCTCTAAATCATGTTGAAACACAGAAATAAGCACTTTTCAAAAACAAGCTCCAAATCATGTTGAAATAGAGAAATTTACACTTTTCCAAAAACAAGCTCCAAATCATGTTGAAATACAGAAATGAACACTTTTCCAAAAACAAGCTCCAAATCATGTTGAAATACAGAAATGAACACTTTTCCAAAAACAAGCTCTAAATCATGTTGAAACACAGAAATAAGCACTTTTCAAAAACAAGCTCCAAATCATGTTGAAATAGAGAAACTTACACTTTTCCAAAAACAAGCTCCAAATCATGTTGAAATACAGAAATAAACACTTTTCAAAAACAAGCTCCAAATCATGTTGAAATACAGAAATAAACACTTTTCCATAAACAAGCTCTAAATCATGTTTGATGCACTCTGTAAGTAAATTTTATTTCAGTACTGTTTAATCAGGATGATAGGAACACTGTGGACAGTTTTCAGCAAGTTGCAACATTGAAATACAGAAATAAACACTTTTCCAAAAACAAGCTCTAAATCATGTTGAAACACAGAAATAAGCACTTTTCAAAAACAAGCTCCAAATCATGTTGAAATACAGAAATTTACACTTTTCCAAAAACAAGCTCCAAATCATGTTGAAATACAGAAATGAACACTTTTCCAAAAACAAGCTCCAAATCATGTTGAAATACAGAAATGAATACTTTTCCAAAAACAAGCTCTAAATCATGTTGAAATACAGAAATAGGCACTTTTCAAAAACAAGCTCCAAATCATGTTGAAATACAGAAATAAACACTTTTCCATAAACAAGCTCTAAATCATGTTTGATGCACTCTGTAAGTAAATTTTATTTCAGTACTGTTTAATCAGGATGATAGGAACACTGTGGACAGTTTTCAGCAAGTTGCAACATTGAAATACAGAAATGAACACTTTTCCAAAAACAAGCTCCAAATCATGTTGAAATACAGAAATGAACACTTTTCCAAAAACAAGCTCTAAATCATGTTGAAAAACAGAAAAAACACTTTTCCATAAACAAGCTCCAAATCATGTTGAAATACAGAAATGAACACTTTTCCAAAAACAAGCTCCAAATCATGTTGAAATACAGAAATAAGCACTTTTCAAAAACAAGCTCCAAATCACGTTGAAATAAAGAAATAAACACTTTTCCAAAAACAAGCTCTAAATCATGTTGAAACACAGAAATAAACACTTTTCAAAAACAAGCTCCAAATCATGTTGAAATAGAGAAGTTTACACTTTTCCAAAAACAAGCTCCAAATCATGTTGAAATACAGAAATTAACACTTTTCCAAAAACAAGCTCCAAATCATGTTGAAATACAGAAATAAACACTTTTCAAAAACAAGCTCCATATCTTGTTGAAATACAGAAACAAACAATTTTCCATAAACAAGCTCTAAATCATGTTTGATGCAATCTGTAACTAAATTTTATTTCAGTACTGTTTAATCAGGATGATAGGAACACTGTGGACAGTTTTCAGCAAGTTGCAACATTGAAATACAGAAATGAACACTTTTCCAAAAACAAGCTCCAAATCATGTTGAAATACAGAAATGAACACTTTTCCAAAAACAAGCTCAAAATCATGTTGAAATACAGAAATAAGCACTTTTCAAAAACAAGCTCCAAATCACGTTGAAATAAAGAAATAAACAATTTTCCATAAACAAGCTCTAAATCATGTTTGATGCACTCTGTAAGTAAATTTTATTTCAGTACTGTTTAATCAGGATGATAGGAACACTGTGGACAGTTTTCAGCAAGTTGCAACATTGAAATACAGAAATAGAAACTTTTCCAAAAACAAGCTCTAAATCATGTTGAAACACAGAAATAAGCACTTTTCAAAATCAAGCTCCAAATCATGTTGAAATACAGAAATTTACACTTTTCCAAAAACAAGCTCCAAATCATGTTGAAATACAGAAATGAACACTTTTCCAAAAACAAGCTCCAAATCATGTTGAAATACAGAAATGAACACTTTTCCAAAAACAAGCTCTAAATCATGTTGAAAAACAGAAAAAACACTTTTCCAAAAACAAGCTCCAAATCATGTTGAAATACAGAAATAAACACTTTTCAAAAACAAGCTCCATATCTTGTTGAAATACAGAAACAAACAATTTTCCATAAACAAGCTCTAAATCATGTTTGATGCAATCTGTAACTAAATTTTATTTCAGTACTGTTTAATCAGGATGATAGGAACACTGTGGACAGTTTTCAGCAAGTTGCAACATTGAAATACAGAAATAAACACTTTTCCAAAAACAAGCTCTAAATCATGTTGAAAAACAGAAATAAGCACTTTTCAAAAACAAGCTCCAAATCATGTTGAAATACAGAAATTTACACTTTTCCAAAAACAAGCTCCAAATCATGTTGAAATACAGAAATGAACACTTTTCCAAAAACAAGCTCTAAATCATGTTGAAATACAGAAATAGGCACTTTTCAAAAACAAGCTCCAAATCATGTTGAAATACAGAAATAAACACTTTTCCATAAACAAGCTCTAAATCATGTTTGATGCACTCTGTAAGTACATTTTATTTCAGTACTGTTTAATCAGGATGATAGGAACACTGTGGACAGTTTTCAGCAAGTTGCAACATTGAAATACAGAAATAAACACTTTTCCAAAAACAAGCTCTAAATCATGTTGAAACACAGAAATAAGCACTTTTCAAAAACAAGCTCCAAATCATGTTGAAATAGAGAAATTTACACTTTTCCAAAAACAAGCTCCAAATCATGTTGAAATACAGAAATGAACACTTTTCCAAAAACAAGCTCCAAATCATGTTGAAATACAGAAATGAACACTTTTCCAAAAACAAGCTCTAAATCATGTTGAAACACAGAAATAAGCACTTTTCAAAAACAAGCTCCAAATCATGTTGAAATAGAGAAACTTACACTTTTCCAAAAACAAGCTCCAAATCATGTTGAAATACAGAAATAAACACTTTTCAAAAACAAGCTCCAAATCATGTTGAAATACAGAAATAAACACTTTTCCATAAACAAGCTCTAAATCATGTTTGATGCACTCTGTAAGTAAATTTTATTTCAGTACTGTTTAATCAGGATGATAGGAACACTGTGGACAGTTTTCAGCAAGTTGCAACATTGAAATACAGAAATAAACACTTTTCCAAAAACAAGCTCTAAATCATGTTGAAACACAGAAATAAGCACTTTTCAAAAACAAGCTCCAAATCATGTTGAAATACAGAAATTTACACTTTTCCAAAAACAAGCTCCAAATCATGTTGAAATACAGAAATGAACACTTTTCCAAAAACAAGCTCCAAATCATGTTGAAATACAGAAATGAATACTTTTCCAAAAACAAGCTCTAAATCATGTTGAAATACAGAAATAGGCACTTTTCAAAAACAAGCTCCAAATCATGTTGAAATACAGAAATAAACACTTTTCCATAAACAAGCTCTAAATCATGTTTGATGCACTCTGTAAGTAAATTTTATTTCAGTACTGTTTAATCAGGATGATAGGAACACTGTGGACAGTTTTCAGCAAGTTGCAACATTGAAATACAGAAATGAACACTTTTCCAAAAACAAGCTCCAAATCATGTTGAAATACAGAAATGAACACTTTTCCAAAAACAAGCTCTAAATCATGTTGAAAAACAGAAAAAACACTTTTCCATAAACAAGCTCCAAATCATGTTGAAATACAGAAATGAACACTTTTCCAAAAACAAGCTCCAAATCATGTTGAAATACAGAAATAAGCACTTTTCAAAAACAAGCTCCAAATCACGTTGAAATAAAGAAATAAACACTTTTCCAAAAACAAGCTCTAAATCATGTTGAAACACAGAAATAAACACTTTTCAAAAAGAAGCTCCAAATCATGTTGAAATAGAGAAGTTTACACTTTTCCAAAAACAAGCTCCAAATCATGTTGAAATACAGAAATTAACACTTTTCCAAAAACAAGCTCCAAATCATGTTGAAATACAGAAATAAACACTTTTCAAAAACAAGCTCCATATCTTGTTGAAATACAGAAACAAACAATTTTCCATAAACAAGCTCTAAATCATGTTTGATGCAATCTGTAACTAAATTTTATTTCAGTACTGTTTAATCAGGATGATAGGAACACTGTGGACAGTTTTCAGCAAGTTGCAACATTGAAATACAGAAATGAACACTTTTCCAAAAACAAGCTCCAAATCATGTTGAAATACAGAAATGAACACTTTTCCAAAAACAAGCTCTAAATCATGTTGAAAAACAGAAAAAACACTTTTCCATAAACAAGCTCCAAATCATGTTGAAATACAGAAATGAACACTTTTCCAAAAACAAGCTCAAAATCATGTTGAAATACAGAAATAAGCACTTTTCAAAAACAAGCTCCAAATCACGTTGAAATAAAGAAATAAACAATTTTCCATAAACAAGCTCTAAATCATGTTTGATGCACTCTGTAAGTAAATTTTATTTCAGTACTGTTTAATCAGGATGATAGGAACACTGTGGACAGTTTTCAGCAAGTTGCAACATTGAAATACAGAAATAGAAACTTTTCCAAAAACAAGCTCTAAATCATGTTGAAACACAGAAATAAGCACTTTTCAAAATCAAGCTCCAAATCATGTTGAAATACAGAAATTTACACTTTTCCAAAAACAAGCTCCAAATCATGTTGAAATACAGAAATGAACACTTTTCCAAAAACAAGCTCCAAATCATGTTGAAATACAGAAATGAACACTTTTCCAAAAACAAGCTCTAAATCATGTTGAAAAACAGAAAAAACACTTTTCCAAAAACAAGCTCCAAATCATGTTGAAATACAGAAATAAACACTTTTCAAAAACAAGCTCCATATCTTGTTGAAATACAGAAACAAACAATTTTCCATAAACAAGCTCTAAATCATGTTTGATGCAATCTGTAACTAAATTTTATTTCAGTACTGTTTAATCAGGATGATAGGAACACTGTGGACAGTTTTCAGCAAGTTGCAACATTGAAATACAGAAATAAACACTTTTCCAAAAACAAGCTCTAAATCATGTTGAAACACAGAAATAAGCACTTTTCAAAAACAAGCTCCAAATCATGTTGAAATACAGAAATGAACACTTTTCCAAAAACAAGCTCCAAATCATGTTGAAATACAGAAATGAAAACTTTTCCAAAAACAAGCTCCAAATCATGTTGAAACACAGAAATAAGCACTTTTCAAAAACAAGCTCCAAATCATGTTGAAATACAGAAATGAATACTTTTCCAAAAACAAGCTATAAATCATGTTGAAATACAGAAATAGGCACTTTTCAAAAACAAGCTCCAAATCATGTTGAAATACAGAAATAAACACTTTTCCATAAACAAGCTCTAAATCATGTTTGATGCACTCTGTAAGTAAATTTTATTTCAGTACTGTTTAATCAGGATGATAGGAACACTGTGGACAGTTTTCAGCAAGTTGCAACATTGAAATACAGAAATGAACACTTTTCCAAAAACAAGCTCCAAATCATGTTGAAATACAGAAATGAACACTTTTCCAAAAACAAGCTCTAAATCATGTTGAAAAACAGAAAAAACACTTTTCCATAAACAAGCTCCAAATCATGTTGAAATACAGAAATGAACACTTTTCCAAAAACAAGCTCAAAATCATGTTGAAATACAGAAATAAGCACTTTTCAAAAACAAGCTCCAAATCACGTTGAAATAAAGAAATAAACAATTTTCCATAAACAAGCTCTAAATCATGTTTGATGCACTCTGTAAGTAAATTTTATTTCAGTACTGTTTAATCAGGATGATAGGAACACTGTGGACAGTTTTCAGCAAGTTGCAACATTGAAATACAGAAATAGAAACTTTTCCAAAAACAAGCTCTAAATCATGTTGAAACACAGAAATAAGCACTTTTCAAAATCAAGCTCCAAATCATGTTGAAATAGAGAAATTTACACTTTTCCAAAAAGAAGCTCCAAATCATGTTGAAATACAGAAATGAACACTTTTCCAAAAACAAGCTCCAAATCATGTTGAAATACAGAAATGAACACTTTTCCAAAAACAAGCTCTAAATCATGTTGAAACACAGAAATAAGCACTTTTCAAAAACAAGCTCCAAATCATGTTGAAATAGAGAAACTTACACTTTTCCAAAAACAAGCTCCAAATCATGTTGAAATACAGAAATAAACACTTTTCAAAAACAAGCTCCAAATCATGTTGAAATACAGAAATAAACACTTTTCCATAAACAAGCTCTAAATCATGTTTGATGCACTCTGTAAGTAAATTTTATTTCAGTACTGTTTAATCAGGATGATAGGAACACTGTGGACAGTTTTCAGCAAGTTGCAACATTGAAATACAGAAATAAACACTTTTCCAAAAACAAGCTCTAAATCATGTTGAAACACAGAAATAAGCACTTTTCAAAAACAAGCTCCAAATCATGTTGAAATACAGAAATTTACACTTTTCCAAAAACAAGCTCCAAATCATGTTGAAATACAGAAATGAACACTTTTCCAAAAACAAGCTCCAAATCATGTTGAAATACAGAAATGAATACTTTTCCAAAAACAAGCTCTAAATCATGTTGAAATACAGAAATAGGCACTTTTCAAAAACAAGCTCCAAATCATGTTGAAATACAGAAATAAACACTTTTCCATAAACAAGCTCTAAATCATGTTTGATGCACTCTGTAAGTAAATTTTATTTCAGTACTGTTTAATCAGGATGATAGGAACACTGTGGACAGTTTTCAGCAAGTTGCAACATTGAAATACAGAAATGAACACTTTTCCAAAAACAAGCTCCAAATCATGTTGAAATACAGAAATGAACACTTTTCCAAAAACAAGCTCTAAATCATGTTGAAAAACAGAAAAAACACTTTTCCATAAACAAGCTCCAAATCATGTTGAAATACAGAAATGAACACTTTTCCAAAAACAAGCTCCAAATCATGTTGAAATACAGAAATAAGCACTTTTCAAAAACAAGCTCCAAATCACGTTGAAATAAAGAAATAAACACTTTTCCAAAAACAAGCTCTAAATCATGTTGAAACACAGAAATAAACACTTTTCAAAAACAAGCTCCAAATCATGTTGAAATAGAGAAGTTTACACTTTTCCAAAAACAAGCTCCAAATCATGTTGAAATACAGAAATTAACACTTTTCCAAAAACAAGCTCCAAATCATGTTGAAATTCAGAAATAAACACTTTTCAAAAACAAGCTCCATATCTTGTTGAAATACAGAAACAAACAATTTTCCATAAACAAGCTCTAAATCATGTTTGATGCAATCTGTAACTAAATTTTATTTCAGTACTGTTTAATCAGGATGATAGGAACACTGTGGACAGTTTTCAGCAAGTTGCAACATTGAAATACAGAAATGAACACTTTTCCAAAAACAAGCTCCAAATCATGTTGAAATACAGAAATGAACACTTTTCCAAAAACAAGCTCTAAATCATGTTTGATGCACTCTGTAAGTAAATTTTATTTCAGTACTGTTTAATCAGGATGATAGGAACACTGTGGACAGTTTTCAGCAAGTTGCAACATTGAAATACAGAAATAAACACTTTTCAAAAACAAGCTCCAAATCATGTTGAAATACAGAAATGAACACTTTTCCAAAAACAAGCTCAAAATCATGTTGAAATACAGAAATGAACACTTTTCCAAAAACAAGCTCTAAATCATGTTGAAACACAGAAATAAGCACTTTTCAAAAACAAGCTCCAAATCATGTTGAAATAGAGAAACTTACACTTTTCCAAAAACAAGCTCCAAATCATGTTGAAATACAGAAATAAACACTTTTCAAAAACAAGCTCCAAATCATGTTGAAATACAGAAATAAACACTTTTCCATAAACAAGCTCTAAATCATGTTTGATGCACTCTGTAAGTTAATTTTATTTCAGTACTGTTTAATCAGGATGATAGGAACACTGTGGACAGTTTTCAGCAAGTTGCAACATTGAAATACAGAAATAAACACTTTTCCAAAAACAAGCTCTAAATCATGTTGAAACACAGAAATAAGCACTTTTCAAAAACAAGCTCCAAATCATGTTGAAATACAGAAATTTACACTTTTCCAAAAACAAGCTCCAAATCATGTTGAAATACAGAAATGAACACTTTTCCAAAAACAAGCTCCAAATCATGTTGAAATACAGAAATGAATACTTTTCCAAAAACAAGCTCTAAATCATGTTGAAATACAGAAATAGGCACTTTTCAAAAACAAGCTCCAAATCATGTTGAAATACAGAAATAAACACTTTTCCATAAACAAGCTCTAAATCATGTTTGATGCACTCTGTAAGTAAATTTTATTTCAGTACTGTTTAATCAGGATGATAGGAACACTGTGGACAGTTTTCAGCAAGTTGCAACATTGAAATACAGAAATGAACACTTTTCCAAAAACAAGCTCCAAATCATGTTGAAATACAGAAATGAACACTTTTCCAAAAACAAGCTCTAAATCATGTTGAAAAACAGAAAAAACACTTTTCCATAAACAAGCTCCAAATCATGTTGAAATACAGAAATGAACACTTTTCCAAAAACAAGCTCCAAATCATGTTGAAATACAGAAATAAGCACTTTTCAAAAAAAAGCTCTAAATCATGTTTGATGCACTCTGTAAGTAAATTTTATTTCAGTACTGTTTAATCAGGATGATAGGAACACTGTGGACAGTTTTCAGCAAGTTGCAACATTGAAATACAGAAATGAACACTTTTCCAAAAACAAGCTCCAAATCATGTTGAAATACAGAAATGAACACTTTTCCAAAAACAAGCTCTAAATCATGTTGAAAAACAGAAAAAACACTTTTCCATAAACAAGCTCCAAATCATGTTGAAATACAGAAATGAACACTTTTCCAAAAACAAGCTCTAAATCATGTTGAAACACAGAAATAAGCACTTCCAAAAACAAGCTCAAATCATGTTGAAATACAGAAAAAACACTTTTCAAAAACAAGCTCCAAATCATGTTGAAATACAGAAATAAACACTTTTCCATAAACAAGCTCTAAATCATGTTTGATGCACTCTGTAAGTTAATTTTATTTCAGTACTGTTTAATCAGGATGATAGGAACACTGTGGACAGTTTTCAGCAAGTTGCAACATTGAAATACAGAAATAAACACTTTTCCAAAAACAAGCTCTAAATCATGTTGAAATACAGAAATGAACACTTTTCCAAAAACAAGCTCTAAATCATGTTGAAATACAGAAAAAACACTTTTCATAAAACAAGCTCCAAATCATGTTGAAATACAGAAATAAACACTTTTCCAAAAACAAGCTCTAAATCATGTTGAAACACAGAAATAAGCACTTTTCAAAACAAGCTTCAAATCATGTTGAAATACAGAAATTGACACTTTTCCAAAAACAAGCTCCAAATCATGTTGAAATACAGAAATGAACACTTTTCCAAAAACAAGCTCCAAATCATGTTGAAATACAGAAATGAACACTTTTCCAAAAACAAGCTCAAAATCATGTTGAAATTCAGAAATAAACACTTTTCAAAAACAAGCTCCATATCTTGTTGAAATACAGAAACAAACAATTTTCCATAAACAAGCTCTAAATCATGTTTGATGCAATCTGTAACTAAATTTTATTTCAGTACTGTTTAATCAGGATGATAGGAACACTGTGGACAGTTTTCAGCAAGTTGCAACATTGAAATACAGAAATAAACACTTTTCCAAAAACAAGCTCTAAATCATGTTGAAACACAGAAATAAGCACTTTTCAAAAACAAGCTCCAAATCATGTTGAAATACAGAAATGAACACTTTTCCAAAAACAAGCTCCAAATCATGTTGAAATACAGAAATGAAAACTTTTCCAAAAACAAGCTCCAAATCATGTTGAAACACAGAAATAAGCACTTTTCAAAACCAAGCTCCAAATCATGTTGAAATACAGAAATGAATACTTTTCCAAAAACAAGCTCCAAATCATGTTGAAATACAGAAATAAGCACTTTTCAAAAACAAGCTCCAAATCACGTTGAAATAAAGAAATAAACACTTTTCCAAAAACAAGCTCTAAATCATGTTGAAACACAGAAATAAACACTTTTCAAAAACAAGCTCCAAATCATGTTGAAATAGAGAAGTTTACACTTTTCCAAAAACAAGCTCCAAATCATGTTGAAATACAGAAATTAACACTTTTCCAAAAACAAGCTCCAAATCATGTTGAAATTCAGAAATAAACACTTTTCAAAAACAAGCTCCATATCTTGTTGAAATACAGAAACAAACAATTTTCCATAAACAAGCTCTAAATCATGTTTGATGCAATCTGTAACTAAATTTTATTTCAGTACTGTTTAATCAGGATGATAGGAACACTGTGGACAGTTTTCAGCAAGTTGCAACATTGAAATACAGAAATGAACACTTTTCCAAAAACAAGCTCCAAATCATGTTGAAATACAGAAATGAACACTTTTCCAAAAACAAGCTCTAAATCATGTTTGATGCACTCTGTAAGTAAATTTTATTTCAGTACTGTTTAATCAGGATGATAGGAACACTGTGGACAGTTTTCAGCAAGTTGCAACATTGAAATACAGAAATAAACACTTTTCAAAAACAAGCTCCAAATCATGTTGAAATACAGAAATGAACACTTTTCCAAAAACAAGCTCAAAATCATGTTGAAATACAGAAATGAACACTTTTCCAAAAACAAGCTCTAAATCATGTTGAAACACAGAAATAAGCACTTTTCAAAAACAAGCTCCAAATCATGTTGAAATAGAGAAACTTACACTTTTCCAAAAACAAGCTCCAAATCATGTTGAAATACAGAAATAAACACTTTTCAAAAACAAGCTCCAAATCATGTTGAAATACAGAAATAAACACTTTTCCATAAACAAGCTCTAAATCATGTTTGATGCACTCTGTAAGTTAATTTTATTTCAGTACTGTTTAATCAGGATGATAGGAACACTGTGGACAGTTTTCAGCAAGTTGCAACATTGAAATACAGAAATAAACACTTTTCCAAAAACAAGCTCTAAATCATGTTGAAACACAGAAATAAGCACTTTTCAAAAACAAGCTCCAAATCATGTTGAAATACAGAAATTTACACTTTTCCAAAAACAAGCTCCAAATCATGTTGAAATACAGAAATGAACACTTTTCCAAAAACAAGCTCCAAATCATGTTGAAATACAGAAATGAATACTTTTCCAAAAACAAGCTCTAAATCATGTTGAAATACAGAAATAGGCACTTTTCAAAAACAAGCTCCAAATCATGTTGAAATACAGAAATAAACACTTTTCCATAAACAAGCTCTAAATCATGTTTGATGCACTCTGTAAGTAAATTTTATTTCAGTACTGTTTAATCAGGATGATAGGAACACTGTGGACAGTTTTCAGCAAGTTGCAACATTGAAATACAGAAATGAACACTTTTCCAAAAACAAGCTCCAAATCATGTTGAAATACAGAAATGAACACTTTTCCAAAAACAAGCTCTAAATCATGTTGAAAAACAGAAAAAACACTTTTCCATAAACAAGCTCCAAATCATGTTGAAATACAGAAATGAACACTTTTCCAAAAACAAGCTCCAAATCATGTTGAAATACAGAAATAAGCACTTTTCAAAAAAAAGCTCCAAATCACGTTGAAATAAAGAAATAAACACTTTTCCAAAAACAAGCTCTAAATCATTTTGAAACACAGAAATAAACACTTTTCAAAAACAAGCTCCAAATCATGTTGAAATAGAGAAGTTTACACTTTTCCAAAAACAAGCTCCAAATCATGTTGAAATACAGAAATTAACACTTTTCCAAAAACAAGCTCCAAATCATGTTGAAATTCAGAAATAAACACTTTTCAAAAACAAGCTCCATATCTTGTTGAAATACAGAAACAAACAATTTTCCATAAACAAGCTCTAAATCATGTTTGATGCAATCTGTAACTAAATTTTATTTCAGTACTGTTTAATCAGGATGATAGGAACACTGTGGACAGTTTTCAGCAAGTTGCAACATTGAAATACAGAAATGAACACTTTTCCAAAAACAAGCTCCAAATCATGTTGAAATACAGAAATGAACACTTTTCCAAAAACAAGCTCTAAATCATGT
Source organism: Salvelinus fontinalis (assembly GCF_029448725.1). Lineage (NCBI taxonomy): Eukaryota > Metazoa > Chordata > Actinopteri > Salmoniformes > Salmonidae > Salvelinus > Salvelinus fontinalis. Next base: position 87,839 of record NW_026600319.1, read on the forward strand.
TGAAAAACAGAAAAAACACTTTTCCATAAACAAGCTCCAAATCATGTTGAAATACAGAAATGAACACTTTTCCAAAAACAAGCTCAAAATCATGTTGAAATACAGAAATAAGCACTTTTCAAAAACAAGCTCCAAATCACGTTGAAATAAAGAAATAAACAATTTTCCATAAACAAGCTCTAAATCATGTTTGATGCACTCTGTAAGTAAATTTTATTTCAGTACTGTTTAATCAGGATGATAGGAACACTGTGGACAGTTTTCAGCAAGTTGCAACATTGAAATACAGAAATAGAAACTTTTCCAAAAACAAGCTCTAAATCATGTTGAAACACAGAAATAAGCACTTTTCAAAATCAAGCTCCAAATCATGTTGAAATACAGAAATTTACACTTTTCCAAAAACAAGCTCCAAATCATGTTGAAATACAGAAATGAACACTTTTCCAAAAACAAGCTCCAAATCATGTTGAAATACAGAAATTAACACTTTTCCAAAAACAAGCTCTAAATCATGTTGAAAAACAGAAAAAACACTTTTCCAAAAACAAGCTCCAAATCATGTTGAAATACAGAAATAAACACTTTTCAAAAACAAGCTCCATATCTTGTTGAAATACAGAAACAAACAATTTTCCATAAACAAGCTCTAAATCATGTTTGATGCAATCTGTAAGTAAATTTTATTTCAGTACTGTTTAATCAGGATGATAGGAACACTGTGGACAGTTTTCAGCAAGTTGCAACATTGAAATACAGAAATAAACACTTTTCCAAAAACAAGCTCTAAATCATGTTGAAACACAGAAATAAGCACTTTTCAAAAACAAGCTCCAAATCATGTTGAAATACAGAAATTTACACTTTTCCAAAAACAAGCTCCAAATCATGTTGAAATACAGAAATGAACACTTTTCCAAAAACAAGCTCCAAATCATGTTGAAATACAGAAATGAACACTTTTCCAAAAACAAGCTCTAAATCATGTTGAAATACAGACAAAACACTTTTCCATAAACAAGCTCTAAATTATGTTGAAATACAGAAATAGGCACTTTTCAAAAACAAGCTCCAAATCATGTTGAAATACAGAAATGAACACTTTTCCAAAAACAAGCTCCAAATCATGTTGAAATACAGAAATGAAAACTTTTCCAAAAACAAGCTCCAAATCATGTTGAAACACAGAAATAAGCACTTTTCAAAACCAAGCTCCAAATCATGTTGAAATACAGAAATGAATACTTTTCCAAAAACAAGCTCTAAATCATGTTGAAATACAGAAATAGGCACTTTTCAAAAACAAGCTCCAAATCATGTTGAAATACAGAAATAAACACTTTTCCATAAACAAGCTCTAAATCATGTTTGATGCACTCTGTAAGTAAATTTTATTTCAGTACTGTTTAATCAGGATGATAGGAACACTGTGGACAGTTTTCAGCAAGTTGCAACATTGAAATACAGAAATGAACACTTTTCCAAAAACAAGCTCCAAATCATGTTGAAATACAGAAATGAACACTTTTCCAAAAACAAGCTCTAAATCATGTTGAAAAACAGAAAAAACACTTTTCCATAAACAAGCTCCAAATCATGTTGAAATACAGAAATGAACACTTTTCCAAAAACAAGCTCAAAATCATGTTGAAATACAGAAATAAGCACTTTTCAAAAACAAGCTCCAAATCACGTTGAAATAAAGAAATAAACAATTTTCCATAAACAAGCTCTAAATCATGTTTGATGCACTCTGTAAGTAAATTTTATTTCAGTACTGTTTAATCAGGATGATAGGAACACTGTGGACAGTTTTCAGCAAGTTGCAACATTGAAATACAGAAATAGAAACTTTTCCAAAAACAAGCTCTAAATCATGTTGAAACACAGAAATAAGCACTTTTCAAAATCAAGCTCCAAATCATGTTGAAATACAGAAATTTACACTTTTCCAAAAACAAGCTCCAAATCATGTTGAAATACAGAAATGAACACTTTTCCAAAAACAAGCTCCAAATCATGTTGAAATACAGAAATGAACACTTTTCCAAAAACAAGCTCAAAATCATGTTGAAATACAGAAATAGGCACTTTTCAAAAACAAGCTCCAAATCATGTTGAAATACAGAAATAAACACTTTTCCATAAACAAGCTCTAAATCATGTTTGATGCACTCTGTAAGTAAATTTTATTTCAGTACTGTTTAATCAGGATGATAGGAACACTGTGGACAGTTTTCAGCAAGTTGCAACATTGAAATACAGAAATGAACACTTTTCCAAAAACAAGCTCCAAATCATGTTGAAATACAGAAATGAACACTTTTCCAAAAACAAGCTCTAAATCATGTTGAAAAACAGAAAAAACACTTTTCCATAAACAAGCTCCAAATCATGTTGAAATACAGAAATGAACACTTTTCCAAAAACAAGCTCAAAATCATGTTGAAATACAGAAATAAGCACTTTTCAAAAACAAGCTCCAAATCACGTTGAAATAAAGAAATAAACAATTTTCCATAAACAAGCTCTAAATCATGTTTGATGCACTCTGTAAGTAAATTTTATTTCAGTACTGTTTAATCAGGATGATAGGAACACTGTGGACAGTTTTCAGCAAGTTGCAACATTGAAATACAGAAATAGAAACTTTTCCAAAAACAAGCTCTAAATCATGTTGAAACACAGAAATAAGCACTTTTCAAAATCAAGCTCCAAATCATGTTGAAATACAGAAATTTACACTTTTCCAAAAACAAGCTCCAAATCATGTTGAAATACAGAAATGAACACTTTTCCAAAAACAAGCTCCAAATCATGTTGAAATACAGAAATGAACACATTTTCCAAAAACAAGCTCAAAATCATGTTGAAATACAGAAATAAGCACTTTTCAAAAACAAGCTCCAAATCACGTTGAAATAAAGAAATAAACAATTTTCCATAAACAAGCTCTAAATCATGTTTGATGCACTCTGTAAGTAAATTTTATTTCAGTACTGTTTAATCAGGATGATAGGAACACTGTGGACAGTTTTCAGCAAGTTGCAACATTGAAATACAGAAATAGAAACTTTTCCAAAAACAAGCTCTAAATCATGTTGAAACACAGAAATAAGCACTTTTCAAAATCAAGCTCCAAATCATGTTGAAATACAGAAATTTACACTTTTCCAAAAACAAGCTCCAAATCATGTTGAAATACAGAAATGAACACTTTTCCAAAAACAAGCTCCAAATCATGTTGAAATACAGAAATGAACACTTTTCCAAAAACAAGCTCTAAATCATGTTGAAAAACAGAAAAAACACTTTTCCATAAACAAGCTCTAAATCATGTTGAAATACAGAAATAGGCACTTTTCAAAAACAAGCTCCAAATCATGTTGAAATACAGAAATAAACACTTTTCCATAAACAAGCTCTAAATCATGTTTGATGCACTCTGTAAGTAAATTTTATTTCAGTATTGTTTAATCAGGATGATAGGAACACTGTGGACAGTTTTCAGCAAGTTGCAACATTGAAATACAGAAATAAACACTTTTCCAAAAACAAGCTCTAAATCATGTTGAAACACAGAAATAAGCACTTTTCAAAAACAAGCTCCAAATCATGTTGAAATACAGAAATTTACACTTTTCCAAAAACAAGCTCCAAATCATGTTGAAATACAGAAATGAACACTTTTCCAAAAACAAGCTCCAAATCATGTTAAAATACAGAAATGAACACTTTTCCAAAAACAAGCTCTAAATCATGTTGAAAAACAGAAAAAACACTTTTCCATAAACAAGCTCAAAATCATGTTGAAATACAGAAATAAACACTTTTCCATAAACAAGCTCTAAATCATGTTTGATGCACTCTGTAAGTACATTTTATTTCAGTACTGTTTAATCAGGATGATAGGAACACTGTGGACAGTTTTCAGCAAGTTGCAACATTGAAATACAGAAATAAACACTTTTCCAAAAACAAGCTCTAAATCATGTTGAAACACAGAAATAAGCACTTTTCAAAAACAAGCTCCAAATCATGTGTAAATAGAGAAATTTACACTTTTCCATCAACAAGCTCCAAATCATGTTGAAATACAGAAATGAACACTTTTCCAAAAACAAGCTCCAAATCATGTTGAAATACAGAAATGAACACTTTTCCAAAAACAAGCTCCAAATCATGTTGAAATACAGAAATAAACACTTTTCCATAAACAAGCTCTAAATCATGTTTGATGCACTCTGTAAGTAAATTTTATTTCAGTACTGTTTAATCAGGATGGTAGGAACACTGTGGACAGTTTTCAGCAAGTTGCAACATTGAAATACAGAAATAAACACTTTTCCAAAAACAAGCTCTAAATCATGTTGAAACACAGAAATAAACACTTTTCAAAAACAAGCTCCAAATCATGTTGAAATACAGAAATGAACACTTTTCCAAAAACAAGCTCCAAATCATGTTGAAATACAGAAATGAACACTTTTCCAAAAACAAGCTCCAAATCATGTTGAAACACAGAAATAAGCACTTTTCAAAAACAAGCTCCAAATCATGTTGAAATACAGAAATGAACACTTTTCCAAAAACAAGCTCTAAATCATGTTGAAACACAGAAATAAGCACTTTTCAAAAACAAGCTCTAAATCATGTTGAAATACAGAAATGTACACTTTTCCAAAAACAAGCTCCAAATCATGTTGAAATACAGAAATGAACACTTTTCCAAAAACAAGCTCTAAATCATGTTGAAAAACAGAAATAAACACTTTTCCATAAACAAGCTCTAAATCATGTTTGATGCACTCTGTAAGTACATTTTATTTCAGTACTGTTTAATCAGGATGATAGGAACACTGTGGACAGTTTTCAGCAAGTTGCAACATTGAAATACAGAAATAGAAACTTTTCCAAAAACAAGCTCTAAATCATGTTGAAACACAGAAATAAGCACTTTTCAAAAACAAGCTCCAAATCATGTTGAAATACAGAAATTTACACTTTTCCAAAAACAAGCTCCAAATCATGTTGAAATACAGAAATGAACACTTTTCCAAAAACAAGCTCTAAATCATGTTGAAAAACAGAAAAAACACTTTTCCATAAACAAGCTCTAAATCATGTTGAAATACAGAAATAGGCACTTTTCAAAACAAGCTCCAAATCATGTTGAAATACAGAAATAAACACTTTTCCATAAACAAGCTCTAAATCATGTTTGATGCACTCTGTAAGTAAATTTTATTTCAGTACTGTTTAATCAGGATGATAGGAACACTGTGGACAGTTTTCAGCAAGTTGCAACATTGAAATACAGAAATAAACACTTTTCCAAAAACAAGCTCTAAATCATGTTGAAACACAGAAATAAGCACTTTTCAAAAACAAGCTCCAAATCATGTTGAAATACAGAAATTTACACTTTTCCAAAAACAAGCTCCAAATCATGTTGAAATACAGAAATGAACACTTTTCCAAAAACAAGCTCCAAATCATGTTGAAATACAGAAATAAACACTTTTCCATAAACAAGCTCTAAATCATGTTTGATGCACTCTGTAAGTAAATTTTATTTCAGTACTGTTTAATCAGGATGATAGGAACACTGTGGACAGTTTTCAGCAAGTTGCAACATTGAAATACAGAAATAAACACTTTTCCAAAAACAAGCTCTAAATCATGTTGAAACACAGAAATAAGCACTTTTCAAAAACAAGCTCCAAATCATGTTGAAATACAGAAATTAACACTTTTCCAAAAACAAGCTCCAAATCATGTTGAAATACAGAAATGAACACTTTTCCAAAAACAAGCTCCAAATCATGTTGAAATACAGAAATGAACACTTTTCCAAAAACAAGCTCTAAATCATGTTGAAAAACAGAAAAAACACTTTTCCATAAACAAGCTCAAAATCATGTTGAAATACAGAAATAAACACTTTTCCATAAACAAGCTCTAAATCATGTTTGATGCACTCTGTAAGTACATTTTATTTCAGTACTGTTTAATCAGGATGATAGGAACACTGTGGACAGTTTTCAGCAAGTTGCAACATTGAAATACAGAAATAAACACTTTTCCAAAAACAAGCTCTAAATCATGTTGAAACACAGAAATAAGCACTTTTCAAAAACAAGCTCCAAATCATGTTGAAATAGAGAAATTTACACTTTTCCATCAACAAGCTCCAAATCATGTTGAAATACAGAAATGAACACTTTTCCAAAAACAAGCTCCAAATCATGTTGAAATACAGAAATGAACACTTTTCCAAAAACAAGCTCCAAATCATGTTGAAATACAGAAATAAGCACTTTTCAAAAACAAGCTCCAAATCATGTTGAAATACAGAAATAAACACTTTTCCATAAACAAGCTCTAAATCATGTTTGATGCACTCTGTAAGTACATTTTATTTCAGTACTGTTTAATCAGGATGATAGGAACACTGTGGACAGTTTTCAGCAAGTTGCAACATTGAAATACAGAAATGAACACTTTTCCAAAAACAAGCTCCAAATCATGTTGAAATACAGAAATGAACACTTTTCCAAAAACAAGCTCTAAATCATGTTGAAAAACAGAAAAAACACTTTTCCATAAACAAGCTCTAAATCATGTTTGATGCACTCTGTAAGTACATTTTATTTCAGTACTGTTTAATCAGGATGATAGGAACACTGTGGACAGTTTTCAGCAAGTTGCAACATTGAAATACAGAAATAAACACTTTTCCAAAAACAAGCTCTAAATCATGTTGAAACACAGAAATAAGCACTTTTCAAAAACAAGCTCCAAATCATGTTGAAATACAGAAATTTACACTTTTCCAAAAACAAGCTCCAAATCATGTTGAAATACAGAAATGAACACTTTTCCAAAAACAAGCTCCAAATCATGTTGAAATACAGAAATGAACACTTTTCCAAAAACAAGCTCTAAATCATGTTGAAAAACAGAAAAAACACTTTTCCATAAACAAGCTCTAAATCATGTTGAAATACAGAAATAGGCACTTTTCAAAAACAAGCTCCAAATCATGTTGAAATACAGAAATAAACACTTTTCCAAAAACAAGCTCTAAATCATGTTGAAACACAGAAATAAGCACTTTTCAAAAACAAGCTCCAAATCATGTTGAAATAGAGAAATTTACACTTTTCCAAAAACAAGCTCCAAATCATGTTGAAATACAGAAATAAACACTTTTCCAAAAACAAGCTCCAAATCATGTTGAAATACAGAAATGAACACTTTTCCAAAAACAAGCTCTAAATCATGTTGAAAAACAGAAAAAACACTTTTCCATAAACAAGCTCTAAATCATGTTTGATGCACTCTGTACGTACATTTTATTTCAGTACTGTTTAATCAGGATGATAGGAACACTGTGGACAGTTTTCAGCAAGTTGCAACATTGAAATACAGAAATAAACACTTTTCCAAAAACAAGCTCTAAATCATGTTGAAACACAGAAATAAGCACTTTTCAAATACAACCTCCAAATCATGTTGAAATACAGAAATTTACACTTTTCCAAAAACAAGCTCCAAATCATGTTGAAATACAGAAATGAACACTTTTCCAAAAACAAGCTCCAAATCATGTTGAAATACAGAAATGAACACTTTTCCAAAAACAAGCTCTAAATCATGTTGAAAAACAGAAAAAACACTTTTCCATAAACAAGCTCTAAATCATGTTGAAATACAGAAATAGGCACTTTTCAAAAACAAGCTCCAAATCATGTTGAAATACAGAAATAAACACTTTTCCAAAAACAAGCTCTAAATCATGTTGAAACACAGAAATAAGCACTTTTCAAAAACAAGCTCCAAATCATGTTGAAATAGAGAAATTTACACTTTTCCATCAACAAGCTCCAAATCATGTTGAAATACAGAAATGAACACTTTTCCAAAAACAAGCTCCAAATCATGTTGAAATACAGAAATGAACACTTTTCCAAAAACAAGCTCCAAATCATGTTGAAATACAGAAATAAGCACTTTTCAAAAACAAGCTCCAAATCATGTTGAAATACAGAAATAAACACTTTTCCATAAACAAGCTCTAAATCATGTTTGATGCACTCTGTAAGTACATTTTATTTCAGTACTGTTTAATCAGGATGATACGAACACTGTGGACAGTTTTCAGCAAGTTGCAACATTGAAATACAGAAATGAACACTTTTCCAAAAACAAGCTCCAAATCATGTTGAAATACAGAAATGAACACTTTTCCAAAAACAAGCTCTAAATCATGTTGAAAAACAGAAAAAACACTTTTCCATAAACAAGCTCTAAATCATGTTTGATGCACTCTGTACGTACATTTTATTTCAGTACTGTTTAATCAGGATGATAGGAACACTGTGGACAGTTTTCAGCAAGTTGCAACATTGAAATACAGAAATAAACACTTTTCCAAAAACAAGCTCTAAATCATGTTGAAACACAGAAATAAGCACTTTTCAAATACAACCTCCAAATCATGTTGAAATACAGAAATTTACACTTTTCCAAAAACAAGCTCCAAATCATGTTGAAATACAGAAATGAACACTTTTCCAAAAACAAGCTCCAAATCATGTTGAAATACAGAAATGAACACTTTTCCAAAAACAAGCTCTAAATCATGTTGAAAAACAGAAAAAACACTTTTCCATAAACAAGCTCTAAATCATGTTGAAATACAGAAATAGGCACTTTTCAAAAACAAGCTCCAAATCATGTTGAAATACAGAAATAAACACTTTTCCAAAAACAAGCTCTAAATCATGTTGAAACACAGAAATAAGCACTTTTCAAAAACAAGCTCCAAATCATGTTGAAATAGAGAAATTTACACTTTTCCAAAAACAAGCTCCAAATCATGTTGAAATACAGAAATAAACACTTTTCCAAAAACAAGCTCCAAATCATGTTGAAATACAGAAATGAACACTTTTCCAAAAACAAGCTCTAAATCATGTTGAAAAACAGAAAAAACACTTTTCCATAAACAAGCTCTAAATCATGTTTGATGCACTCTGTACGTACATTTTATTTCAGTACTGTTTAATCAGGATGATAGGAACACTGTGGACAGTTTTCAGCAAGTTGCAACATTGAAATACAGAAATAAACACTTTTCCAAAAACAAGCTCTAAATCATGTTGAAACACAGAAATAAGCACTTTTCAAATACAACCTCCAAATCATGTTGAAATACAGAAATTTACACTTTTCCAAAAACAAGCTCCAAATCATGTTGAAATACAGAAATGAACACTTTTCCAAAAACAAGCTCCAAATCATGTTGAAATACAGAAATGAACACTTTTCCAAAAACAAGCTCTAAATCATGTTGAAAAACAGAAAAAACACTTTTCCATAAACAAGCTCTAAATCATGTTGAAATACAGAAATAGGCACTTTTCAAAAACAAGCTCCAAATCATGTTGAAATACAGAAATAAACACTTTTCCAAAAACAAGCTCTAAATCATGTTGAAACACAGAAATAAGCACTTTTCAAAAACAAGCTCCAAATCATGTTGAAATAGAGAAATTTACACTTTTCCATCAACAAGCTCCAAATCATGTTGAAATACAGAAATGAACACTTTTCCAAAAACAAGCTCCAAATCATGTTGAAATACAGAAATGAACACTTTTCCAAAAACAAGCTCCAAATCATGTTGAAATACAGAAATAAGCACTTTTCAAAAACAAGCTCCAAATCATGTTGAAATACAGAAATAAACACTTTTCCATAAACAAGCTCTAAATCATGTTTGATGCACTCTGTAAGTACATTTTATTTCAGTACTGTTTAATCAGGATGATACGAACACTGTGGACAGTTTTCAGCAAGTTGCAACATTGAAATACAGAAATGAACACTTTTCCAAAAACAAGCTCCAAATCATGTTGAAATACAGAAATGAACACTTTTCCAAAAACAAGCTCTAAATCATGTTGAAAAACAGAAAAAACACTTTTCCATAAACAAGCTCTAAATCATGTTTGATGCACTCTGTACGTACATTTTATTTCAGTACTGTTTAATCAGGATGATAGGAACACTGTGGACAGTTTTCAGCAAGTTGCAACATTGAAATACAGAAATAAACACTTTTCCAAAAACAAGCTCTAAATCATGTTGAAACACAGAAATAAGCACTTTTCAAATACAACCTCCAAATCATGTTGAAATACAGAAATGAACACTTTTCCAAAAACAAGCTCCAAATCATGTTGAAATACAGAAATGAACACTTTTCCAAAAACAAGCTCCAAATCATGTTGAAATACAGAAATAAACACTTTTCCAAAAACAAGCTCTAAATCATGTTGAAACACAGAAATAAGCACCTTTCAAAAACAAGCTCCAAATCATGTTGAAATAGAGAAATTTACACTTTTCCATCAACAAGCTCCAAATCATGTTGAAATACAGAAATGAACACTTTTCCAAAAACAAGCTCCAAATCATGTTGAAATACAGAAATGAACACTTTTCCAAAAACAAGCTCCAAATCATGTTGAAATACAGAAATAAGCACTTTTCAAAAACAAGCTCCAAATCATGTTGAAATACAGAAATAAACACTTTTCCATAAACAAGCTCTAAATCATGTTTGATGCACTCTGTAAGTACATTTTATTTCAGTACTGTTTAATCAGGATGATACGAACACTGTGGACAGTTTTCAGCAAGTTGCAACATTGAAATACAGAAATGAACACTTTTCCAAAAACAAGCTCCAAATCATGTTGAAATACAGAAATGAACACTTTTCCAAAAACAAGCTCTAAATCATGTTGAAAAACAGAAAAAACACTTTTCCATAAACAAGCTCCAAATCATGTTGAAATACAGAAATGAACACTTTTCCAAAAACAAGCTCCAAATCATGTTGAAACACAGAAATAAGCACTTTTCAAAAACAAGCTCCAAATCATGTTGAAATACAGAAATGAATACTTTTCCAAAAACAAGCTCTAAATCATGTTGAAATACAGAAATAGGCACTTTTCAAAAACAAGCTCCAAATCATGTTGAAATACAGAAATAAACACTTTTCCATAAACAAGCTCTAAATCATGTTTGATGCACTCTGTAAGTAAATTTTATTTCAGTACTGTTTAATCAGGATGATAGGAACACTGTGGACAGTTTTCAGCAAGTTGCAACATTGAAATACAGAAATGAACACTTTTCCAAAAACAAGCTCCAAATCATGTTGAAATACAGAAATGAACACTTTTCCAAAAACAAGCTCAAAATCATGTTGAAATACAGAAATAAGCACTTTTCAAAAACAAGCTCCAAATCACGTTGAAATAAAGAAATAAACAATTTTCCATAAACAAGCTCTAAATCATGTTTGATGCACTCTGTAAGTAAATTTTATTTCAGTACTGTTTAATCAGGATGGTAGGAACACTGTGGACAGTTTTCAGCAAGTTGCAACATTGAAATACAGAAATAAACACTTTTCCAAAAACAAGCTCTAAATCATGTTGAAACACAGAAATAAACACTTTTCAAAAACAAGCTCCAAATCATGTTGAAATAGAGAAGTTTACACTTTTCCAAAAACAAGCTCCAAATCATGTTGAAATACAGAAATTAACACTTTTCCAAAAACAAGCTCCAAATCATGTTGAAATACAGAAATAAACACTTTTCAAAAACAAGCTCCATATCTTGTTGAAATACAGAAACAAATAATTTTCCATAAACAAGCTCTAAATCATGTTTGATGCAATCTGTAACTAAATTTTATTTCAGTACTGTTTAATCAGGATGATAGGAACACTGTGGACAGTTTTCAGCAAGTTGCAACATTGAAATACAGAAATAAACACTTTTCCAAAAACAAGCTCTAAATCATGTTGAAACACAGAAATAAGCACTTTTCAAAAACAAGCTCCAAATCATGTTGAAATACAGAAATGAACACTTTTCCAAAAACAAGCTCCAAATCATGTTGAAATACAGAAATGAACACTTTTCCAAAAACAAGCTCCAAATCATGTTGAAACACAGAAATAAGCACTTTTCAAAAACAAGCTCCAAATCATGTTGAAATACAGAAATGAACACTTTTCCAAAAACAAGCTCTAAATCATGTTGAAACACAGAAATAAGCACTTTTCAAAAACAAGCTCTAAATCATGTTGAAATACAGAAATGTACACATTTCCAAAAACAAGCTCCAAATCATGTTGAAATACAGAAATGAACACTTTTCCAAAAACAAGCTCTAAATCATGTTGAAAAACAGAAAAAACACTTTTCCATAAACAAGCTCTAAATCATGTTTGATGCACTCTGTAAGTACATTTTATTTCAGTACTGTTTAATCAGGATGATAGGAACACTGTGGACAGTTTTCAGCAAGTTGCAACATTGAAATACAGAAATAGAAACTTTTCCAAAAACAAGCTCTAAATCATGTTGAAATACAGAAATTTACACTTTTCCAAAAACAAGCTCCAAATCATGTTGAAATACAGAAATGAACACTTTTCCAAAAACAAGCTCTAAATCATGTTGAAAAACAGAAAAAACACTTTTCCATAAACAAGCTCTAAATCATGTTGAAATACAGAAATAGGCACTTTTCAAAAACAAGCTCCAAATCATGTTGAAATACAGAAATAAACACTTTTCCATAAACAAGCTCTAAATCATGTTTGATGCACTCTGTAAGTAAATTTTATTTCAGTACTGTTTAATCAGGATGATAGGAACACTGTGGACAGTTTTCAGCAAGTTGCAACATTGAAATACAGAAATAAACACTTTTCCAAAAACAAGCTCTAAATCATGTTGAAACACAGAAATAAGCACTTTTCAAAAACAAGCTCCAAATCATGTTGAAATACAGAAATTTACACTTTTCCAAAAACAAGCTCTAAATCATGTTGAAACACAGAAATAAGCACTTTTCAAAAACAAGCTCCAAATCATGTTGAAATACAGAAATTTACACTTTTCCAAAAACAAGCTCCAAATCATGTTGAAATACAGAAATGAACACTTTTCCAAAAACAAGCTCCAAATCATGTTGAAATACAGAAATGAACACTTTTCCAAAAACAAGCTCCAAATCATGTTGAAATACAGAAATAAGCACTTTTCAAAAACAAGCTCCAAATCATGTTGAAATACAGAAATAAACACTTTTCCATAAACAAGCTCTAAATCATGTTTGATGCACTCTGTAAGTACATTTTATTTCAGTACTGTTTAATCAGGATGATACGAACACTGTGGACAGTTTTCAGCAAGTTGCAACATTGAAATACAGAAATGAACACTTTTCCAAAAACAAGCTCCAAATCATGTTGAAATACAGAAATGAACACTTTTCCAAAAACAAGCTCTAAATCATGTTGAAAAACAGAAAAAACACTTTTCCATAAACAAGCTCTAAATCATGTTTGATGCACTCTGTAAGTACATTTTATTTCAGTACTGTTTAATCAGGATGATAGGAACACTGTGGACAGTTTTCAGCAAGTTGCAACATTGAAATACAGAAATAAACACTTTTCCAAAAACAAGCTCTAAATCATGTTGAAACACAGAAATAAGCACTTTTCAAAAACAAGCTCCAAATCATGTTGAAATACAGAAATTTACACTTTTCCAAAAACAAGCTCCAAATCATGTTGAAATACAGAAATGAACACTTTTCCAAAAACAAGCTCCAAATCATGTTGAAATACAGAAATGAACACTTTTCCAAAAACAAGCTCTAAATCATGTTGAAAAACAGAAAAAACACTTTTCCATAAACAAGCTCTAAATCATGTTGAAATACAGAAATAAGCACTTTTCAAAAACAAGCTCCAAATCATGTTGAAATACAGAAATAAACACTTTTCCATAAACAAGCTCTAAATCATGTTTGATGCACTCTGTAAGTACATTTTATTTCAGTACTGTTTAATCAGGATGATACGAACACTGTGGACAGTTTTCAGCAAGTTGCAACATTGAAATACAGAAATGAACACTTTTCCAAAAACAAGCTCCAAATCATGTTGAAATACAGAAATGAACACTTTTCCAAAAACAAGCTCTAAATCATGTTGAAAAACAGAAAAAACACTTTTCCATAAACAAGCTCTAAATCATGTTTGATGCACTCTGTACGTACATTTTATTTCAGTACTGTTTAATCAGGATGATAGGAACACTGTGGACAGTTTTCAGCAAGTTGCAACATTGAAATACAGAAATAAACACTTTTCCAAAAACAAGCTCTAAATCATGTTGAAACACAGAAATAAGCACTTTTCAAAAACAAGCTCCAAATCATGTTGAAATACAGAAATTTACACTTTTCCAAAAACAAGCTCCAAATCATGTTGAAATACAGAAATGAACACTTTTCCAAAAACAAGCTCCAAATCATGTTGAAATACAGAAATGAACACTTTTCCAAAAACAAGCTCTAAATCATGTTGAAAAACAGAAAAAACACTTTTCCATAAACAAGCTCTAAATCATGTTGAAATACAGAAATAGGCACTTTTCAAAAACAAGCTCCAAATCATGTTGAAATACAGAAATAAACACTTTTCCAAAAACAAGCTCTAAATCATGTTGAAACACAGAAATAAGCACTTTTCAAAAACAAGCTCCAAATCATGTTGAAATAGAGAAATTTACACTTTTCCAACAACAAGCTCCAAATCATGTTGAAATACAGAAATGAACACTTTTCCAAAAACAAGCTCCAAATCATGTTGAAATACAGAAATAAGCACTTTTCAAAAACAAGCTCCAAATCATGTTGAAATACAGAAATAAACACTTTTCCATAAACAAGCTCTAAATCATGTTTGATGCACTCTGTAAGTACATTTTATTTCAGTACTGTTTAATCAGGATGATACGAAAACTGTGGACAGTTTTCAGCAAGTTGCAACATTGAAATACAGAAATGAACACTTTTCCAAAAACAAGCTCCAAATCATGTTGAAATACAGAAATGAACACTTTTCCAAAAACAAGCTCTAAATCATGTTGAAAAACAGAAAAAACACTTTTCCATAAACAAGCTCCAAATCATGTTGAAATACAGAAATGAACACTTTTCCAAAAACAAGCTCCAAATCATGTTGAAACACAGAAATAAGCACTTTTCAAAAACAAGCTCCAAATCATGTTGAAATACAGAAATGAACACTTTTCCAAAAACAAGCTCTAAATCATGTTGAAATACAGAAATAGGCACTTTTCAAAAACAAGCTCCAAATCATGTTGAAATACAGAAATAAACACTTTTCCATAAACAAGCTCTAAATCATGTTTGATGCACTCTGTAAGTAAATTTTATTTCAGTACTGTTTAATCAGGATGATAGGAACACTGTGGACAGTTTTCAGCAAGTTGCAACATTGAAATACAGAAATGAACACTTTTCCAAAAACAAGCTCCAAATCATGTTGAAATACAGAAATGAACACTTTTCCAAAAACAAGCTCTAAATCATGTTGAAAAACAGAAATAAACACTTTTCCATAAACAAGCTCCAAATCATGTTGAAATACAGAAATGAACACTTTTCCAAAAACAAGCTCAAAATCATGTTGAAATACAGAAATAAGCACTTTTCAAAAACAAGCTCCAAATCATGTTGAAATACAGAAATAAACACTTTTCCATAAACAAGCTCTAAATCATGTTTGATGCACTCTGTAAGTAAATTTTATTTCAGTACTGTTTAATCAGGATGGTAGGAACACTGTGGACAGTTTTCAGCAAGTTGCAACATTGAAATACAGAAATAAACACTTTTCCAAAAACAAGCTCTAAATCATGTTGAAACACAGAAATAAGCACTTTTCAAAAACAAGCTCCAAATCATGTTGAAATAGAGAAATTTACACTTTTCCAAAAACAAGCTCCAAATCATGTTGAAATACAGAAATTAACACTTTTCCAAAAACAAGCTCCAAATCATGTTGAAATACAGAAATAAACACTTTTCAAAAACAAGCTCCAAATCATGTTGAAATACAGAAATAAACACTTTTCCATAAACAAGCTCTAAATCATGTTTGATGCACTCTGTAAGTAAATTTTATTTCAGTACTGTTTAATCAGGATGATAGGAACACTGTGGACAGTTTTCAGCAAGTTGCAACATTGAAATACAGAAATGAACACTTTTCAAAAACAAGCTCCAAATCATGTTGAAACACAGAAATAAGCACTTTTCAAAAACAAGCTCCAAATCATGTTGAAATACAGAAATGAACACTTTTCCAAAAACAAGCTCTAAATCATGTTGAAACACAGAAATAAGCACTTTTCAAAAACAAGCTCTAAATCATGTTGAAATACAGAAATGTACACTTTTCCAAAAACAAGCTCCAAATCATGTTGAAATACAGAAATGAACACTTTTCCAAAAACAAGCTCTAAATCATGTTGAAAAACAGAAAAAACACTTTTCCATAAACAAGCTCTAAATCATGTTTGATGCACTCTGTAAGTACATTTTATTTCAGTACTGTTTAATCAGGATGATAGGAACACTGTGGACAGTTTTCAGCAAGTTGCAACATTGAAATACAGAAATGAACACTTTTCCAAAAACAAGCTCCAAATCATGTTGAAATACAGAAATGAACACTTTTCCAAAAACAAGCTCTAAATCATGTTGAAATACAGAAATAAACACTTTTCCATAAACAAGCTCCAAATCATGTTGAAATACAGAAATGAACACTTTTCCAAAAACAAGCTCCAAATCATGTTGAAACACAGAAATAAGCACTTTTCAAAAACAAGCTCCAAATCATGTTGAAATACAGAAATGAACACTTTTCCAAAAACAAGCTCTAAATCATGTTGAAATACAGAAATAGAGCACTTTTCAAAAACAAGCTCCAAATCATGTTGAAATACAGAAATAAACACTTTTCCATAAACAAGCTCTAAATCATGTTTGATGCACTCTGTAAGTAAATTTTATTTCAGTACTGTTTAATCAGGATGATAGGAACACTGTGGACAGTTTTCAGCAAGTTGCAACATTGAAATACAGAAATGAACACTTTTCCAAAAACAAGCTCCAAATCATGTTGAAATACAGAAATGAACACTTTTCCAAAAACAAGCTCTAAATCATGTTGAAAAACAGAAAAAACACTTTTCCATAAACAAGCTCCAAATCATGTTGAAATACAGAAATGAACACTTTTCCAAAAACAAGCTCAAAATCATGTTGAAATACAGAAATAAGCACTTTTCAAAAACAAGCTCCAAATCACGTTGAAATACAGAAATAAACACTTTTCCAAAAACAAGCTCTAAATCATGTTGAAAGACAGAAATAAACACTTTTCAAAAACAAGCTCCAAATCATGTTGAAATAGAGAAATTTACACTTTTCCAAAAACAAGCTCCAAATCATGTTGAAATACAGAAATGAACACTTTTCCAAAAACAAGCTCCAAATCATGTTGAAATACAGAAATAAACACTTTTCAAAAAACAAGCTCCATATCTTGTTGAAATACAGAAATAAACACTTTTCCATAAACAAGCTCTAAATCATGTTTGATGCAATCTGTAACTAAATTTTATTTCAGTACTGTTTAATCAGGATGATAGGAACACTGTGGACAGTTTTCAGCAAGTTGCAACATTGAAATACAGAAATAAACACTTTTCCAAAAACAAGCTCTAAATCATGTTGAAACACAGAAATAAGCACTTTTCAAAAACAAGCTCCAAATCATGTTGAAATACAGAAATGAACACTTTTCCAAAAACAAGCTCCAAATCATGTTGAAATACAGAAATGAACACTTTTCCAAAAACAAGCTCCAAATCATGTTGAAACACAGAAATAAGCACTTTTCAAAAACAAGCTCCAAATCATGTTGAAATACAGAAATGAACACTTTTCCAAAAACAAGCTCTAAATCATGTTGAAACACAGAAATAAGCACTTTTCAAAAACAAGCTCTAAATCATGTTGAAATACAGAAATGTACACATTTCCAAAAACAAGCTCCAAATCATGTTGAAATACAGAAATGAACACTTTTCCAAAAACAAGCTCTAAATCATGTTGAAAAACAGAAAAAACACTTTTCCATAAACAAGCTCTAAATCATGTTGAAATACAGAAATAGGCACTTTTCAAAACAAGCTCCAAATCATGTTGAAATACAGAAATAAACACTTTTCCATAAACAAGCTCTAAATCATGTTTGATGCACTCTGTAAGTAAATTTTATTTCAGTACTGTTTAATCAGGATGATAGGAACACTGTGGACAGTTTTCAGCAAGTTGCAACATTGAAATACAGAAATAACACTTTTCCAAAAACAAGCTCTAAATCATGTTGAAACACAGAAATAAGCACTTTTCAAAAACAAGCTCCAAATCATGTTGAAATACAGAAATTTACACTTTTCCAAAAACAAGCTCCAAATCATGTTTGATGCACTCTGTAAGTACATTTTATTTCAGTACTGTTTAATCAGGATGATAGGAACACTGTGGACAGTTTTCAGCAAGTTGCAACATTGAAATACAGAAATAAACACTTTTCCAAAAACAAGCTCTAAATCATGTTGAAACACAGAAATAAGCACTTTTCAAAAACAAGCTCCAAATCATGTTGAAATAGAGAAATTTACACTTTTCCAAAAACAAGCTCCAAATCATGTTGAAATACAGAAATGAACACTTTTCCAAAAACAAGCTCCAAATCATGTTGAAATACAGAAATAAGCACTTTTCCAAAAACAAGCTCCAAATCATGTTGAAATACAGAAATGAACACTTTTCCAAAAACAAGCTCTAAATCATGTTGAAAAACAGAAAAAACACTTTTCCATAAACAAGCTCTAAATCATGTTGAAATACAGAAATAGGCACTTTTCAAAACAAGCTCCAAATCATGTTGAAATACAGAAATAAACACTTTTCCATAAACAAGCTCTAAATCATGTTTGATGCACTCTGTAAGTAAATTTTATTTCAGTACTGTTTAATCAGGATGATAGGAACACTGTGGACAGTTTTCAGCAAGTTGCAACATTGAAATACAGAAATAAACACTTTTCCAAAAACAAGCTCTAAATCATGTTGAAACACAGAAATAAGCACTTTTCAAAAACAAGCTCCAAATCATGTTGAAATACAGAAATTTACACTTTTCCAAAAACAAGCTCCAAATCATGTTGAAATACAGAAATGAACACTTTTCCAAAAACAAGCTCCAAATCATGTTGAAATACAGAAATGAACACTTTTCCAAAAACAAGCTCTAAATCATGTTGAAAAACAGAAAAAACACTTTTCCATAAACAAGCTCAAAATCATGATGAAATACAGAAATAAACACTTTTCCATAAACAAGCTCTAAATCATGTTTGATGCACTCTGTAAGTACATTTTATTTCAGTACTGTTTAATCAGGATGATAGGAACACTGTGGACAGTTTTCAGCAAGTTGCAACATTGAAATACAGAAATGAACACTTTTCCAAAAACAAGCTCCAAATCATGTTGAAATACAGAAATGAACACTTTTCCAAAAACAAGCTCTAAATCATGTTGAAAAACAGAAAAAACACTTTTCCATAAACAAGCTCCAAATCATGTTGAAATACAGAAATGAACACTTTTCCAAAAACAAGCTCAAAATCATGTTGAAATACAGAAATAAGCACTTTTCAAAAACAAGCTCCAAATCACGTTGAAATAAAGAAATAAACAATTTTCCATAAACAAGCTCTAAATCATGTTTGATGCACTCTGTAAGTAAATTTTATTTCAGTACTGTTTAATCAGGATGGTAGGAACACTGTGGACAGTTTTCAGCAAGTTGCAACATTGAAATACAGAAATGAACACTTTTCCAAAAACAAGCTCCAAATCATGTTGAAATACAGAAATGAACACTTTTCCAAAAACAAGCTCTAAATCATGTTGAAAAACAGAAAAAACACTTTTCCATAAACAAGCTCCAAATCATGTTGAAATACAGAAATGAACACTTTTCCAAAAACAAGATCAAAATCATGTTGAAATACAGAAATAAGCACTTTTCAAAAACAAGCTCCAAATCACGTTGAAATAAAGAAATAAACAATTTTCCATAAACAAGCTCTAAATCATGTTTGATGCACTCTGTAAGTAAATTTTATTTCAGTACTGTTTAATCAGGATGGTAGGAACACTGTGGACAGTTTTCAGCAAGTTGCAACATTGAAATACAGAAATAAACACTTTTCCAAAAACAAGCTCTAAATCATGTTGAAACACAGAAATAAACACTTTTCAAAAACAAGCTCCAAATCATGTTGAAATAGAGAAGTTTACACTTTTCCAAAAACAAGCTCCAAATCATGTTGAAATACAGAAATTAACACTTTTCCAAAAACAAGCTCCAAATCATGTTGAAATACAGAAATAAACACTTTTCAAAAACAAGCTCCATATCTTGTTGAAATACAGAAATGTACACATTTCCAAAAACAAGCTCCAAATCATGTTGAAATACAGAAATGAACACTTTTCCAAAAACAAGCTCTAAATCATGTTGAAAAACAGAAAAAACACTTTTCCATAAACAAGCTCTAAATCATGTTTGATGCACTCTGTAAGTACATTTTATTTCAGTACTGTTTAATCAGGATGATAGGAACACTGTGGACAGTTTTCAGCAAGTTGCAACATTGAAATACAGAAATGAACACTTTTCCAAAAACAAGCTCCAAATCATGTTGAAATACAGAAATGAACACTTTTCCAAAAACAAGCTCCAAATCATGTTGAAACACAGAAATAAGCACTTTTCAAAAACAAGCTCCAAATCATGTTGAAATACAGAAATGAATACTTTTCCAAAAACAAGCTCTAAATCATGTTGAAATACAGAAATAGGCACTTTTCAAAAACAAGCTCCAAATCATGTTGAAATACAGAAATAAACACTTTTCCATAAACAAGCTCTAAATCATGTTTGATGCACTCTGTAAGTAAATTTTATTTCAGTACTGTTTAATCAGGATGATAGGAACACTGTGGACAGTTTTCAGCAAGTTGCAACATTGAAATACAGAAATGAACACTTTTCCAAAAACAAGCTCCAAATCATGTTGAAATACAGAAATGAACACTTTTCCAAAAACAAGCTCTAAATCATGTTGAAAAACAGAAAAAACACTTTTCCATAAACAAGCTCCAAATCATGTTGAAATACAGAAATGAACACTTTTCCAAAAACAAGCTCAAAATCATGTTGAAATACAGAAATAAGCACTTTTCAAAAACAAGCTCCAAATCACGTTGAAATAAAGAAATAAACAATTTTCCATAAACAAGCTCTAAATCATGTTTGATGCACTCTGTAAGTAAATTTTATTTCAGTACTGTTTAATCAGGATGGTAGGAACACTGTGGACAGTTTTCAGCAAGTTGCAACATTGAAATACAGAAATGAACACTTTTCCAAAAACAAGCTCCAAATCATGTTGAAATACAGAAATGAACACTTTTCCAAAAACAAGATCAAAATCATGTTGAAATACAGAAATAAGCACTTTTCAAAAACAAGCTCCAAATCACGTTGAAATAAAGAAATAAACAATTTTCCATAAACAAGCTCTAAATCATGTTTGATGCACTCTGTAAGTAAATTTTATTTCAGTACTGTTTAATCAGGATGGTAGGAACACTGTGGACAGTTTTCAGCAAGTTGCAACATTGAAATACAGAAATAAACACTTTTCCAAAAACAAGCTCTAAATCATGTTGAAACACAGAAATAAACACTTTTCAAAAACAAGCTCCAAATCATGTTGAAATAGAGAAGTTTACACTTTTCCAAAAACAAGCTCCAAATCATGTTGAAATACAGAAATTAACACTTTTCCAAAAACAAGCTCCAAATCATGTTGAAATACAGAAATAAACACTTTTCAAAAACAAGCTCCATATCTTGTTGAAATACAGAAACAAATAATTTTCCATAAACAAGCTCTAAATCATGTTTGATGGAATCTGTAACTAAATTTTATTTCAGTACTGTTTAATCAGGATGATAGGAACACTGTGGACAGTTTTCAGCAAGTTGCAACATTGAAATACAGAAATAAACACTTTTCCAAAAACAAGCTCTAAATCATGTTGAAACACAGAAATAAGCACTTTTCAAAAACAAGCTCCAAATCATGTTGAAATACAGAAATGAACACTTTTCCAAAAACAAGCTCCAAATCATGTTGAAATACAGAAATGAACACTTTTCCAAAAACAAGCTCCAAATCATGTTGAAACACAGAAATAAGCACTTTTCAAAAACAAGCTCTAAATCATGTTGAAATACAGAAATGTACACATTTCCAAAAACAAGCTCCAAATCATGTTGAAATACAGAAATGAACACTTTTCCAAAAACAAGCTCTAAATCATGTTGAAAAACAGAAAAAACACTTTTCCATAAACAAGCTCTAAATCATGTTTGATGCACTCTGTAAGTACATTTTATTTCAGTACTGTTTAATCAGGATGATAGGAACACTGTGGACAGTTTTCAGCAAGTTGCAACATTGAAATACAGAAATGAACACTTTTCCAAAAACAAGCTCCAAATCATGTTGAAATACAGAAATGAACACTTTTCCAAAAACAAGCTCCAAATCATGTTGAAATACAGAAATAGGCACTTTTCAAAAACAAGCTCCAAATCATGTTGAAATACAGAAATAAACACTTTTCCATAAACAAGCTCTAAATCATGTTTGATGCACTCTGTAAGTAAATTTTATTTCAGTACTGTTTAATCAGGATGATAGGAACACTGTGGACAGTTTTCAGCAAGTTGCAACATTGAAATACAGAAATGAACACTTTTCCAAAAACAAGCTCCAAATCATGTTGAAATACAGAAATGAACACTTTTCCAAAAACAAGCTCTAAATCATGTTGAAAAACAGAAAAAACACTTTTCCATAAACAAGCTCCAAATCATGTTGAAATACAGAAATGAACACTTTTCCAAAAACAAGCTCAAAATCATGTTGAAATACAGAAATAAGCACTTTTCAAAAACAAGCTCCAAATCACGTTGAAATAAAGAAATAAACAATTTTCCATAAACAAGCTCTAAATCATGTTTGATGCACTCTGTAAGTAAATTTTATTTCAGTACTGTTTAATCAGGATGGTAGGAACACTGTGGACAGTTTTCAGCAAGTTGCAACATTGAAATACAGAAATAAACACTTTTCCAAAAACAAGCTCTAAATCATGTTGAAACACAGAAATAAACACTTTTCAAAAACAAGCTCCAAATCATGTTGAAATAGAGAAGTTTACACTTTTCCAAAAACAAGCTCCAAATCATGTTGAAATACAGAAATTAACACTTTTCCAAAAACAAGCTCCAAATCATGTTGAAATACAGAAATAAACACTTTTCAAAAACAAGCTCCATATCTTGTTGAAATACAGAAACAAATAATTTTCCATAAACAAGCTCTAAATCATGTTTGATGCAATCTGTAACTAAATTTTATTTCAGTACTGTTTAATCAGGATGATAGGAATACTGTGGACAGTTTTCAGCAAGTTGCAACATTGAAATACAGAAATAAACACTTTTCCAAAAACAAGCTCTAAATCATGTTGAAACACAGAAATAAGCACTTTTCAAAAACAAGCTCCAAATCATGTTGAAATACAGAAATGAACACTTTTCCAAAAACAAGCTCCAAATCATGTTGAAATACAGAAATGAACACTTTTCCAAAAACAAGCTCCAAATCATGTTGAAATACAGAAATAGGCACTTTTCAAAAACAAGCTCCAAATCATGTTGAAATACAGAAATAAACACTTTTCCATAAACAAGCTCTAAATCATGTTTGATGCACTCTGTAAGTAAATTTTATTTCAGTATTGTTTAATCAGGATGATAGGAACACTGTGGACAGTTTTCAGCAAGTTGCAACATTGAAATACAGAAATAAACACTTTTCCAAAAACAAGCTCTAAATCATGTTGAAACACAGAAATAAGCACTTTTCAAAAACAAGCTCCAAATCATGTTGAAATACAGAAATTTACACTTTTCCAAAAACAAGCTCCAAATCATGTTGAAATACAGAAATGAACACTTTTCCAAAAACAAGCTCCAAATCATGTTGAAATACAGAAATGAACACTTTTCCAAAAACAAGCTCTAAATCATGTTGAAACACAGAAATAAGCACTTTTCAAAAACAAGCTCCAAATCATGTTGAAATACAGAAATTTACACTTTTCCAAAAACAAGCTCCAAATCATGTTGAAATACAGAAATGAACACTTTTCCAAAAACAAGCTCCAAATCATGTTGAAATACAGAAATGAACACTTTTCCAAAAACAAGCTCTAAATCATGTTGAAAAACAGAAAAAACACTTTTCCATAAACAAGCTCAAAATCATGATGAAATACAGAAATAAACACTTTTCCATAAACAAGCTCTAAATCATGTTTGATGCACTCTGTAAGTACATTTTATTTCAGTACTGTTTAATCAGGATGATAGGAACACTGTGGACAGTTTTCAGCAAGTTGCAACATTGAAATACAGAAATGAACACTTTTCCAAAAACAAGCTCCAAATCATGTTGAAATACAGAAATGAACACTTTTCCAAAAACAAGCTCTAAATCATGTTGAAAAACAGAAAAAACACTTTTCCATAAACAAGCTCCAAATCATGTTGAAATACAGAAATGAACACTTTTCCAAAAACAAGCTCAAAATCATGTTGAAATACAGAAATAAGCACTTTTCAAAAACAAGCTCCAAATCACGTTGAAATAAAGAAATAAACAATTTTCCATAAACAAGCTCTAAATCATGTTTGATGCACTCTGTAAGTAAATTTTATTTCAGTACTGTTTAATCAGGATGGTAGGAACACTGTGGACAGTTTTCAGCAAGTTGCAACATTGAAATACAGAAATGAACACTTTTCCAAAAACAAGCTCCAAATCATGTTGAAATACAGAAATGAACACTTTTCCAAAAACAAGCTCTAAATCATGTTGAAAAACAGAAAAAACACTTTTCCATAAACAAGCTCCAAATCATGTTGAAATACAGAAATGAACACTTTTCCAAAAACAAGATCAAAATCATGTTGAAATACAGAAATAAGCACTTTTCAAAAACAAGCTCCAAATCACGTTGAAATAAAGAAATAAACAATTTTCCATAAACAAGCTCTAAATCATGTTTGATGCACTCTGTAAGTAAATTTTATTTCAGTACTGTTTAATCAGGATGGTAGGAACACTGTGGACAGTTTTCAGCAAGTTGCAACATTGAAATACAGAAATGAACACTTTTCCAAAAACAAGCTCCAAATCATGTTGAAATACAGAAATGAACACTTTTCCAAAAACAAGATCAAAATCATGTTGAAATACAGAAATAAGCACTTTTCAAAAACAAGCTCCAAATCACGTTGAAATAAAGAAATAAACAATTTTCCATAAACAAGCTCTAAATCATGTTTGATGCACTCTGTAAGTAAATTTTATTTCAGTACTGTTTAATCAGGATGGTAGGAACACTGTGGACAGTTTTCAGCAAGTTGCAACATTGAAATACAGAAATAAACACTTTTCCAAAAACAAGCTCTAAATCATGTTGAAACACAGAAATAAACACTTTTCAAAAACAAGCTCCAAATCATGTTGAAATAGAGAAGTTTACACTTTTCCAAAAACAAGCTCCAAATCATGTTGAAATACAGAAATTAACACTTTTCCAAAAACAAGCTCCAAATCATGTTGAAATACAGAAATAAACACTTTTCAAAAACAAGCTCCATATCTTGTTGAAATACAGAAACAAATAATTTTCCATAAACAAGCTCTAAATCATGTTTGATGCAATCTGTAACTAAATTTTATTTCAGTACTGTTTAATCAGGATGATAGGAACACTGTGGACAGTTTTCAGCAAGTTGCAACATTGAAATACAGAAATAAACACTTTTCCAAAAACAAGCTCTAAATCATGTTGAAACACAGAAATAAGCACTTTTCAAAAACAAGCTCCAAATCATGTTGAAATACAGAAATGAACACTTTTCCAAAAACAAGCTCCAAATCATGTTGAAATACAGAAATGAACACTTTTCCAAAAACAAGCTCCAAATCATGTTGAAACACAGAAATAAGCACTTTTCAAAAACAAGCTCTAAATCATGTTGAAATACAGAAATGTACACATTTCCAAAAACAAGCTCCAAATCATGTTGAAATACAGAAATGAACACTTTTCCAAAAACAAGCTCTAAATCATGTTGAAAAACAGAAAAAACACTTTTCCATAAACAAGCTCTAAATCATGTTTGATGCACTCTGTAAGTACATTTTATTTCAGTACTGTTTAATCAGGATGATAGGAACACTGTGGACAGTTTTCAGCAAGTTGCAACATTGAAATACAGAAATGAACACTTTTCCAAAAACAAGCTCCAAATCATGTTGAAATACAGAAATGAACACTTTTCCAAAAACAAGCTCCAAATCATGTTGAAATACAGAAATAGGCACTTTTCAAAAACAAGCTCCAAATCATGTTGAAATACAGAAATAAACACTTTTCCATAAACAAGCTCTAAATCATGTTTGATGCACTCTGTAAGTAAATTTTATTTCAGTACTGTTTAATCAGGATGATAGGAACACTGTGGACAGTTTTCAGCAAGTTGCAACATTGAAATACAGAAATGAACACTTTTCCAAAAACAAGCTCCAAATCATGTTGAAATACAGAAATGAACACTTTTCCAAAAACAAGCTCTAAATCATGTTGAAAAACAGAAAAAACACTTTTCCATAAACAAGCTCCAAATCATGTTGAAATACAGAAATGAACACTTTTCCAAAAACAAGCTCAAAATCATGTTGAAATACAGAAATAAGCACTTTTCAAAAACAAGCTCCAAATCACGTTGAAATAAAGAAATAAACAATTTTCCATAAACAAGCTCTAAATCATGTTTGATGCACTCTGTAAGTAAATTTTATTTCAGTACTGTTTAATCAGGATGGTAGGAACACTGTGGACAGTTTTCAGCAAGTTGCAACATTGAAATACAGAAATAAACACTTTTCCAAAAACAAGCTCTAAATCATGTTGAAACACAGAAATAAACACTTTTCAAAAACAAGCTCCAAATCATGTTGAAATAGAGAAGTTTACACTTTTCCAAAAACAAGCTCCAAATCATGTTGAAATACAGAAATTAACACTTTTCCAAAAACAAGCTCCAAATCATGTTGAAATACAGAAATAAACACTTTTCAAAAACAAGCTCCATATCTTGTTGAAATACAGAAACAAATAATTTTCCATAAACAAGCTCTAAATCATGTTTGATGCAATCTGTAACTAAATTTTATTTCAGTACTGTTTAATCAGGATGATAGGAATACTGTGGACAGTTTTCAGCAAGTTGCAACATTGAAATACAGAAATAAACACTTTTCCAAAAACAAGCTCTAAATCATGTTGAAACACAGAAATAAGCACTTTTCAAAAACAAGCTCCAAATCATGTTGAAATACAGAAATGAACACTTTTCCAAAAACAAGCTCCAAATCATGTTGAAATACAGAAATGAACACTTTTCCAAAAACAAGCTCCAAATCATGTTGAAATACAGAAATAGGCACTTTTCAAAAACAAGCTCCAAATCATGTTGAAATACAGAAATAAACACTTTTCCATAAACAAGCTCTAAATCATGTTTGATGCACTCTGTAAGTAAATTTTATTTCAGTATTGTTTAATCAGGATGATAGGAACACTGTGGACAGTTTTCAGCAAGTTGCAACATTGAAATACAGAAATAAACACTTTTCCAAAAACAAGCTCTAAATCATGTTGAAACACAGAAATAAGCACTTTTCAAAAACAAGCTCCAAATCATGTTGAAATACAGAAATTTACACTTTTCCAAAAACAAGCTCCAAATCATGTTGAAATACAGAAATGAACACTTTTCCAAAAACAAGCTCCAAATCATGTTGAAATACAGAAATGAACACTTTTCCAAAAACAAGCTCCAAATCATGTTGAAATACAGAAATAAGCACTTTTCAAAAACAAGCTCCAAATCATGTTGAAATACAGAAATAAACACTTTTCCATAAACAAGCTCTAAATCATGTTTGATGCACTCTGTAAGTACATTTTATTTCAGTACTGTTTAATCAGGATGATACGAACACTGTGGACAGTTTTCAGCAAGTTGCAACATTGAAATACAGAAATGAACACTTTTCCAAAAACAAGCTCCAAATCATGTTGAAATACAGAAATGAACACTTTTCCAAAAACAAGCTCTAAATCATGTTGAAAAACAGAAAAAACACTTTTCCATAAACAAGCTCCAAATCATGTTGAAATACAGAAATGAACACTTTTCCAAAAACAAGCTCCAAATCATGTTGAAACACAGAAATAAGCACTTTTCAAAAACAAGCTCCAAATCATGTTGAAATACAGAAATGAATACTTTTCCAAAAACAAGCTCTAAATCATGTTGAAATACAGAAATAGGCACTTTTCAAAAACAAGCTCCAAATCATGTTGAAATACAGAAATAAACACTTTTCCATAAACAAGCTCTAAATCATGTTTGATATACTCTGTAAGTAAATTTTATTTCAGTACTGTTTAATCAGGATGATAGGAACACTGTGGACAGTTTTCAGCAAGTTGCAACATTGAAATACAGAAATGAACACTTTTCCAAAAACAAGCTCCAAATCATGTTGAAATACAGAAATGAACACTTTTCCAAAAACAAGCTCTAAATCATGTTGAAAAACAGAAAAAACACTTTTCCATAAACAAGCTCCAAATCATGTTGAAATACAGAAATAAGCACTTTTCAAAAACAAGCTCCAAATCACGTTGAAATAAAGAAATAAACAATTTTCCATAAACAAGCTCTAAATCATGTTTGATGCACTCTGTAAGTAAATTTTATTTCAGTACTGTTTAATCAGGATGGTAGGAACACTGTGGACAGTTTTCAGCAAGTTGCAACATTGAAATACAGAAATGAACACTTTTCCAAAAACAAGCTCCAAATCATGTTGAAATACAGAAATGAACACTTTTCCAAAAACAAGCTCTAAATCATGTTGAAAAACAGAAAAAACACTTTTCCATAAACAAGCTCCAAATCATGTTGAAATACAGAAATGAACACTTTTCCAAAAACAAGCTCCAAATCATGTTGAAACACAGAAATAAGCACTTTTCAAAAACAAGCTCCAAATCATGTTGAAATACAGAAATGAATACTTTTCCAAAAACAAGCTCTAAATCATGTTGAAATACAGAAATAGGCACTTTTCAAAAACAAGCTCCAAATCATGTTGAAATACAGAAATAAACACTTTTCCATAAACAAGCTCTAAATCATGTTTGATGCACTCTGTAAGTAAATTTTATTTCAGTACTGTTTAATCAGGATGATAGGAACACTGTGGACAGTTTTCAGCAAGTTGCAACATTGAAATACAGAAATGAACACTTTTCCAAAAACAAGCTCCAAATCATGTTCAAATACAGAAATGAACACTTTTCCAAAAACAAGCTCTAAATCATGTTGAAAAACAGAAAAAACACTTTTCCATAAACAAGCTCCAAATCATGTTGAAATACAGAAATGAACACTTTTCCAAAAACAAGCTCAAAATCATGTTGAAATACAGAAATAAGCACTTTTCAAAAACAAGCTCCAAATCACGTTGAAATACAGAAATAAACACTTTTCCAAAAACAAGCTCTAAATCATGTTGAAAGACAGAAATAAACACTTTTCAAAAACAAGCTCCAAATCATGTTGAAATAGAGAAGTTTACACTTTTCCAAAAACAAGCTCCAAATCATGTTGAAATACAGAAATTAACACTTTTCCAAAAACAAGCTCCAAATCATGTTGAAATACAGAAATAAACACTTTTCAAAAAACAAGCTCCATATCTTGTTGAAATACAGAAACAAATAATTTTCCATAAACAAGCTCTAAATCATGTTTGATGCAATCTGTAACTAAATTTTATTTCAGTACTGTTTAATCAGGATGATAGGAACACTGTGGACAGTTTTCAGCAAGTTGCAACATTGAAATACAGAAATAAACACTTTTCCAAAAACAAGCTCTAAATCATGTTGAAACACAGAAATAAGCACTTTTCAAAAACAAGCTCCAAATCATGTTGAAATACAGAAATGAACACTTTTCCAAAAACAAGCTCCAAATCATGTTGAAATACAGAAATGAACACTTTTCCAAAAACAAGCTCCAAATCATGTTGAAACACAGAAATAAGCACTTTTCAAAAACAAGCTCCAAATCATGTTGAAATACAGAAATGAACACTTTTCCAAAAACAAGCTCTAAATCATGTTGAAACACAGAAATAAGCACTTTTCAAAAACAAGCTCTAAATCATGTTGAAATACAGAAATGTACACATTTCCAAAAACAAGCTCCAAATCATGTTGAAATACAGAAATGAACACTTTTCCAAAAACAAGCTCTAAATCATGTTGAAAAACAGAAAAAACACTTTTCCATAAACAAGCTCTAAATCATGTTGAAATACAGAAATAGGCACTTTTCAAAACAAGCTCCAAATCATGTTGAAATACAGAAATAAACACTTTTCCATAAACAAGCTCTAAATCATGTTTGATGCACTCTGTAAGTAAATTTTATTTCAGTACTGTTTAATCAGGATGATAGGAACACTGTGGACAGTTTTCAGCAAGTTGCAACATTGAAATACAGAAATACACTTTTCCAAAAACAAGCTCTAAATCATGTTGAAACACAGAAATAAGCACTTTTCAAAAACAAGCTCCAAATCATGTTGAAATACAGAAATTTACACTTTTCCAAAAACAAGCTCCAAATCATGTTTGATGCACTCTGTAAGTACATTTTATTTCAGTACTGTTTAATCAGGATGATAGGAACACTGTGGACAGTTTTCAGCAAGTTGCAACATTGAAATACAGAAATAAACACTTTTCCAAAAACAAGCTCTAAATCATGTTGAAACACAGAAATAAGCACTTTTCAAAAACAAGCTCCAAATCATGTTGAAATAGAGAAATTTACACTTTTCCAAAAACAAGCTCCAAATCATGTTGAAATACAGAAATGAACACTTTTCCAAAAACAAGCTCCAAATCATGTTGAAATACAGAAATAAGCACTTTTCCAAAAACAAGCTCCAAATCATGTTGAAATACAGAAATGAACACTTTTCCAAAAACAAGCTCTAAATCATGTTGAAAAACAGAAAAAACACTTTTCCATAAACAAGCTCTAAATCATGTTGAAATACAGAAATAGGCACTTTTCAAAACAAGCTCCAAATCATGTTGAAATACAGAAATAAACACTTTTCCATAAACAAGCTCTAAATCATGTTTGATGCACTCTGTAAGTAAATTTTATTTCAGTACTGTTTAATCAGGATGATAGGAACACTGTGGACAGTTTTCAGCAAGTTGCAACATTGAAATACAGAAATAAACACTTTTCCAAAAACAAGCTCTAAATCATGTTGAAACACAGAAATAAGCACTTTTCAAAAACAAGCTCCAAATCATGTTGAAATACAGAAATTTACACTTTTCCAAAAACAAGCTCCAAATCATGTTGAAATACAGAAATGAACACTTTTCCAAAAACAAGCTCCAAATCATGTTGAAATACAGAAATGAACACTTTTCCAAAAACAAGCTCTAAATCATGTTGAAAAACAGAAAAAACACTTTTCCATAAACAAGCTCAAAATCATGATGAAATACAGAAATAAACACTTTTCCATAAACAAGCTCTAAATCATGTTTGATGCACTCTGTAAGTACATTTTATTTCAGTACTGTTTAATCAGGATGATAGGAACACTGTGGACAGTTTTCAGCAAGTTGCAACATTGAAATACAGAAATGAACACTTTTCCAAAAACAAGCTCCAAATCATGTTGAAATACAGAAATGAACACTTTTCCAAAAACAAGCTCTAAATCATGTTGAAAAACAGAAAAAACACTTTTCCATAAACAAGCTCCAAATCATGTTGAAATACAGAAATGAACACTTTTCCAAAAACAAGCTCAAAATCATGTTGAAATACAGAAATAAGCACTTTTCAAAAACAAGCTCCAAATCACGTTGAAATAAAGAAATAAACAATTTTCCATAAACAAGCTCTAAATCATGTTTGATGCACTCTGTAAGTAAATTTTATTTCAGTACTGTTTAATCAGGATGGTAGGAACACTGTGGACAGTTTTCAGCAAGTTGCAACATTGAAATACAGAAATGAACACTTTTCCAAAAACAAGCTCCAAATCATGTTGAAATACAGAAATGAACACTTTTCCAAAAACAAGCTCTAAATCATGTTGAAAAACAGAAAAAACACTTTTCCATAAACAAGCTCCAAATCATGTTGAAATACAGAAATGAACACTTTTCCAAAAACAAGATCAAAATCATGTTGAAATACAGAAATAAGCACTTTTCAAAAACAAGCTCCAAATCATGTTGAAATACAGAAATAAACACTTTTCCATAAACAAGCTCTAAATCATGTTTGATGCACTCTGTAAGTAAATTTTATTTCAGTACTGTTTAATCAGGATGATAGGAACACTGTGGACAGTTTTCAGCAAGTTGCAACATTGAAATACAGAAATGAACACTTTTCCAAAAACAAGCTCCAAATCATGTTGAAATACAGAAATGAACACTTTTCCAAAAACAAGCTCTAAATCATGTTGAAAAACAGAAAAAACACTTTTCCATAAACAAGCTCCAAATCATGTTGAAATACAGAAATGAACACTTTTCCAAAAACAAGCTCAAAATCATGTTGAAATACAGAAATAAGCACTTTTCAAAAACAAGCTCCAAATCACGTTGAAATAAAGAAATAAACAATTTTCCATAAACAAGCTCTAAATCATGTTTGATGCACTCTGTAAGTAAATTTTATTTCAGTACTGTTTAATCAGGATGGTAGGAACACTGTGGACAGTTTTCAGCAAGTTGCAACATTGAAATACAGAAATAAACACTTTTCCAAAAACAAGCTCTAAATCATGTTGAAACACAGAAATAAACACTTTTCAAAAACAAGCTCCAAATCATGTTGAAATAGAGAAGTTTACACTTTTCCAAAAACAAGCTCCAAATCATGTTGAAATACAGAAATTAACACTTTTCCAAAAACAAGCTCCAAATCATGTTGAAATACAGAAATAAACACTTTTCAAAAACAAGCTCCATATCTTGTTGAAATACAGAAACAAATAATTTTCCATAAACAAGCTCTAAATCATGTTTGATGCAATCTGTAACTAAATTTTATTTCAGTACTGTTTAATCAGGATGATAGGAATACTGTGGACAGTTTTCAGCAAGTTGCAACATTGAAATACAGAAATAAACACTTTTCCAAAAACAAGCTCTAAATCATGTTGAAACACAGAAATAAGCACTTTTCAAAAACAAGCTCCAAATCATGTTGAAATACAGAAATGAATACTTTTCCAAAAACAAGCTCTAAATCATGTTGAAATACAGAAATAGGCACTTTTCAAAAACAAGCTCCAAATCATGTTGAAATACAGAAATAAACACTTTTCCATAAACAAGCTCTAAATCATGTTTGATGCACTCTGTAAGTAAATTTTATTTCAGTACTGTTTAATCAGGATGATAGGAACACTGTGGACAGTTTTCAGCAAGTTGCAACATTGAAATACAGAAATGAACACTTTTCCAAAAACAAGCTCCAAATCATGTTGAAATACAGAAATGAACACTTTTCCAAAAACAAGCTCTAAATCATGTTGAAAAACAGAAAAAACACTTTTCCATAAACAAGCTCCAAATCATGTTGAAATACAGAAATGAACACTTTTCCAAAAACAAGCTCAAAATCATGTTGAAATACAGAAATAAGCACTTTTCAAAAACAAGCTCCAAATCACGTTGAAATAAAGAAATAAACAATTTTCCATAAACAAGCTCTAAATCATGTTTGATGCACTCTGTAAGTAAATTTTATTTCAGTACTGTTTAATCAGGATGGTAGGAACACTGTGGACAGTTTTCAGCAAGTTGCAACATTGAAATACAGAAATAAACACTTTTCCAAAAACAAGCTCTAAATCATGTTGAAACACAGAAATAAACACTTTTCAAAAACAAGCTCCAAATCATGTTGAAATAGAGAAGTTTACACTTTTCCAAAAACAAGCTCCAAATCATGTTGAAATACAGAAATTAACACTTTTCCAAAAACAAGCTCCAAATCATGTTGAAATACAGAAATAAACACTTTTCAAAAACAAGCTCCATATCTTGTTGAAATACAGAAACAAATAATTTTCCATAAACAAGCTCTAAATCATGTTTGATGCAATCTGTAACTAAATTTTATTTCAGTACTGTTTAATCAGGATGATAGGAACACTGTGGACAGTTTTCAGCAAGTTGCAACATTGAAATACAGAAATAAACACTTTTCCAAAAACAAGCTCTAAATCATGTTGAAACACAGAAATAAGCACTTTTCAAAAACAAGCTCCAAATCATGTTGAAATACAGAAATGAACACTTTTCCAAAAACAAGCTCCAAATCATGTTGAAATACAGAAATGAACACTTTTCCAAAAACAAGCTCCAAATCATGTTGAAATACAGAAATAGGCACTTTTCAAAAACAAGCTCCAAATCATGTTGAAATACAGAAATAAACACTTTTCCATAAACAAGCTCTAAATCATGTTTGATGCACTCTGTAAGTAAATTTTATTTCAGTATTGTTTAATCAGGATGATAGGAACACTGTGGACAGTTTTCAGCAAGTTGCAACATTGAAATACAGAAATAAACACTTTTCCAAAAACAAGCTCTAAATCATGTTGAAACACAGAAATAAGCACTTTTCAAAAACAAGCTCCAAATCATGTTGAAATACAGAAATTTACACTTTTCCAAAAACAAGCTCCAAATCATGTTGAAATACAGAAATGAACACTTTTCCAAAAACAAGCTCCAAATCATGTTGAAATACAGAAATGAACACTTTTCCAAAAACAAGCTCCAAATCATGTTGAAATACAGAAATAAGCACTTTTCAAAAACAAGCTCCAAATCATGTTGAAATACAGAAATAAACACTTTTCCATAAACAAGCTCTAAATCATGTTTGATGCACTCTGTAAGTACATTTTATTTCAGTACTGTTTAATCAGGATGATACGAACACTGTGGACAGTTTTCAGCAAGTTGCAACATTGAAATACAGAAATGAACACTTTTCCAAAAACAAGCTCCAAATCATGTTGAAATACAGAAATGAACACTTTTCCAAAAACAAGCTCTAAATCATGTTGAAAAACAGAAAAAACACTTTTCCATAAACAAGCTCCAAATCATGTTGAAATACAGAAATGAACACTTTTCCAAAAACAAGCTCCAAATCATGTTGAAACACAGAAATAAGCACTTTTCAAAAACAAGCTCCAAATCATGTTGAAATACAGAAATGAATACTTTTCCAAAAACAAGCTCTAAATCATGTTGAAATACAGAAATAGGCACTTTTCAAAAACAAGCTCCAAATCATGTTGAAATACAGAAATAAACACTTTTCCATAAACAAGCTCTAAATCATGTTTGATGCACTCTGTAAGTAAATTTTATTTCAGTACTGTTTAATCAGGATGATAGGAACACTGTGGACAGTTTTCAGCAAGTTGCAACATTGAAATACAGAAATGAACACTTTTCCAAAAACAAGCTCCAAATCATGTTGAAATACAGAAATGAACACTTTTCCAAAAACAAGCTCTAAATCATGTTGAAAAACAGAAAAAACACTTTTCCATAAACAAGCTCCAAATCATGTTGAAATACAGAAATAAGCACTTTTCAAAAACAAGCTCCAAATCACGTTGAAATAAAGAAATAAACAATTTTCCATAAACAAGCTCTAAATCATGTTTGATGCACTCTGTAAGTAAATTTTATTTCAGTACTGTTTAATCAGGATGGTAGGAACACTGTGGACAGTTTTCAGCAAGTTGCAACATTGAAATACAGAAATAAACACTTTTCCAAAAAAAAGCTCTAAATCATGTTGAAACACAGAAATAAACACTTTTCAAAAACAAGCTCCAAATCATGTTGAAATAGAGAAGTTTACACTTTTCCAAAAACAAGCTCCAAATCATGTTGAAATACAGAAATTAACACTTTTCCAAAAACAAGCTCCAAATCATGTTGAAATACAGAAATAAACACTTTTCAAAAACAAGCTCCATATCTTGTTGAAATACAGAAACAAATAATTTTCCATAAACAAGCTCTAAATCATGTTTGATGCAATCTGTAACTAAATTTTATTTCAGTACTGTTTAATCAGGATGATAGGAACACTGTGGACAGTTTTCAGCAAGTTGCAACATTGAAATACAGAAATAAACACTTTTCCAAAAACAAGCTCTAAATCATGTTGAAACACAGAAATAAGCACTTTTCAAAAACAAGCTCCAAATCATGTTGAAATACAGAAATGAACACTTTTCCAAAAACAAGCTCCAAATCATGTTGAAATACAGAAATGAACACTTTTCCAAAAACAAGCTCCAAATCATGTTGAAACACAGAAATAAGCACTTTTCAAAAATAAGCTCCAAATCATGTTGAAATACAGAAATGAACACTTTTCCAAAAACAAGCTCTAAATCATGTTGAAACACAGAAATAAGCACTTTTCAAAAACAAGCTCTAAATCATGTTGAAATACAGAAATGTACACATTTCCAAAAACAAGCTCCAAATCATGTTGAAATACAGAAATGAACACTTTTCCAAAAACAAGCTCTAAATCATGTTGAAAAACAGAAAAAACACTTTTCCATAAACAAGCTCTAAATCATGTTTGATGCACTCTGTAAGTACATTTTATTTCAGTACTGTTTAATCAGGATGATAGGAACACTGTGGACAGTTTTCAGCAAGTTGCAACATTGAAATACAGAAATAGAAACTTTTCCAAAAACAAGCTCTAAATCATGTTGAAACACAGAAATAAGCACTTTTCAAAAACAAGCTCCAAATCATGTTGAAATACAGAAATTTACACTTTTCCAAAAACAAGCTCCAAATCATGTTGAAATACAGAAATGAACACTTTTCCAAAAACAAGCTCCAAATCATGTTGAAATACAGAAATGAACACTTTTCCAAAAACAAGCTCTAAATCATGTTGAAAAACAGAAAAAACACTTTTCCATAAACAAGCTCTAAATCATGTTGAAATACAGAAATAGGCACTTTTCAAAACAAGCTCCAAATCATGTTGAAATACAGAAATAAACACTTTTCCATAAACAAGCTCTAAATCATGTTTGATGCACTCTGTAAGTAAATTTTATTTCAGTACTGTTTAATCAGGATGATAGGAACACTGTGGACAGTTTTCAGCAAGTTGCAACATTGAAATACAGAAATAAACACTTTTCCAAAAACAAGCTCTAAATCATGTTGAAACACAGAAATAAGCACTTTTCAAAAACAAGCTCCAAATCATGTTGAAATACAGAAATTTACACTTTTCCAAAAACAAGCTCCAAATCATGTTGAAATACAGAAATGAACACTTTTCCAAAAACAAGCTCCAAATCATGTTGAAATACAGAAATGAACACTTTTCCAAAAACAAGCTCTAAATCATGTTGAAAAACAGAAAAAACACTTTTCCATAAACAAGCTCAAAATCATGTTGAAATACAGAAATAAACACTTTTCCATAAACAAGCTCTAAATCATGTTTGATGCACTCTGTAAGTACATTTTATTTCAGTACTGTTTAATCAGGATGATAGGAACACTGTGGACAGTTTTCAGCAAGTTGCAACATTGAAATACAGAAATAAACACTTTTCCAAAAACAAGCTCTAAATCATGTTGAAACACAGAAATAAGCACTTTTCAAAAACAAGCTCCAAATCATGTTGAAATAGAGAAATTTACACTTTTCCATCAACAAGCTCCAAATCGTGTTGAAATACAGAAATGAACACTTTTCCAAAAACAAGCTCCAAATCATGTTGAAATACAGAAATGAACACTTTTCCAAAAACAAGCTCCAAATCATGTTGAAATACAGAAATAAGCACTTTTCAAAAACAAGCTCCAAATCATGTTGAAATACAGAAATAAACACTTTTCCATAAACAAGCTCTAAATCATGTTTGATGCACTCTGTAAGTACATTTTATTTCAGTACTGTTTAATCAGGATGATACGAACACTGTGGACAGTTTTCAGCAAGTTGCAACATTGAAATACAGAAATGAACACTTTTCCAAAAACAAGCTCCAAATCATGTTGAAATACAGAAATGAACACTTTTCCAAAAACAAGCTCTAAATCATGTTGAAAAACAGAAAAAACACTTTTCCATAAACAAGCTCTAAATCATGTTTGATGCACTCTGTACGTACATTTTATTTCAGTACTGTTTAATCAGGATGATAGGAACACTGTGGACAGTTTTCAGCAAGTTGCAACATTGAAATACAGAAATAAACACTTTTCCAAAAACAAGCTCTAAATCATGTTGAAACACAGAAATAAGCACTTTTCAAATACAACCTCCAAATCATGTTGAAATACAGAAATTTACACTTTTCCAAAAACAAGCTCCAAATCATGTTGAAATACAGAAATGAACACTTTTCCAAAAACAAGCTCCAAATCATGTTGAAATACAGAAATGAACACTTTTCCAAAAACAAGCTCTAAATCATGTTGAAAAACAGAAAAAACACTTTTCCATAAACAAGCTCTAAATCATGTTGAAATACAGAAATAAGCACTTTTCAAAAACAAGCTCCAAATCATGTTGAAATACAGAAATAAACACTTTTCCAAAAACAAGCTCTAAATCATGTTGAAACACAGAAATAAGCACTTTTCAAAAACAAGCTCCAAATCATGTTGAAATAGAGAAATTTACACTTTTCCATCAACAAGCTCCAAATCATGTTGAAATACAGAAATGAACACTTTTCCAAAAACAAGCTCCAAATCATGTTGAAATACAGAAATGAACACTTTTCCAAAAACAAGCTCCAAATCATGTTGAAATACAGAAATAAGCACTTTTCAAAAACAAGCTCCAAATCATGTTGAAATACAGAAATAAACACTTTTCCATAAACAAGCTCTAAATCATGTTTGATGCACTCTGTAAGTACATTTTATTTCAGTACTGTTTAATCAGGATGATACGAACACTGTGGACAGTTTTCAGCAAGTTGCAACATTGAAATACAGAAATAGAAACTTTTCCAAAAACAAGCTCTAAATCATGTTGAAACACAGAAATAAGCACTTTTCAAAAACAAGCTCCAAATCATGTTGAAATACAGAAATTTACACTTTTCCAAAAACAAGCTCCAAATCATGTTGAAATACAGAAATGAACACTTTTCCAAAACAAGCTCCAAATCATGTTGAAATACAGAAATGAACACTTTTCCAAAAACAAGCTCTAAATCATGTTGAAAAACAGAAAAAACACTTTTCCATAAACAAGCTCTAAATCATGTTGAAATACAGAAATAGGCACTTTTCAAAAACAAGCTCCAAATCATGTTGAAATACAGAAATAAACACTTTTCCATAAACAAGCTCTAAATCATGTTTGATGCACTCTGTAAGTAAATTTTATTTCAGTACTGTTTAATCAGGATGATAGGAACACTGTGGACAGTTTTCAGCAAGTTGCAACATTGAAATACAGAAATAAACACTTTTCCAAAAACAAGCTCTAAATCATGTTGAAACACAGAAATAAGCACTTTTCAAAAACAAGCTCCAAATCATGTTGAAATACAGAAATTTACACTTTTCCAAAAACAAGCTCCAAATCATGTTGAAATACAGAAATGAACACTTTTCCAAAAACAAGCTCCAAATCATGTTGAAATACAGAAATGAACACTTTTCCAAAAACAAGCTCTAAATCATGTTGAAAAACAGAAAAAACACTTTTCCATTAACAAGCTCAAAATCATGATGAAATACAGAAATAAACACTTTTCCATAAACAAGCTCTAAATCATGTTTGATGCACTCTGTAAGTACATTTTATTTCAGTACTGTTTAATCAGGATGATAGGAACACTGTGGACAGTTTTCAGCAAGTTGCAACATTGAAATACAGAAATAAACACTTTTCCAAAAACAAGCTCTAAATCATGTTGAAACACAGAAATAAGCACTTTTCAAAAACAAGCTCCAAATCATGTTGAAATAGAGAAATTTACACTTTTCCATCAACAAGCTCCAAATCATGTTGAAATACAGAAATGAACACTTTTCCAAAAACAAGCTCCAAATCATGTTGAAATACAGAAATGAACACTTTTCCAAAAACAAGCTCCAAATCATGTTGAAATACAGAAATAAGCACTTTTCAAAAACAAGCTCCAAATCATGTTGAAATACAGAAATAAACACTTTTCCATAAACAAGCTCTAAATCATGTTTGATGCACTCTGTAAGTACATTTTATTTCAGTACTGTTTAATCAGGATGATACGAACACTGTGGACAGTTTTCAGCAAGTTGCAACATTGAAATACAGAAATGAACACTTTTCCAAAAACAAGCTCCAAATCATGTTGAAATACAGAAATGAACACTTTTCCAAAAACAAGCTCTAAATCATGTTGAAAAACAGAAAAAACACTTTTCCATAAACAAGCTCTAAATCATGTTTGATGCACTCTGTACGTACATTTTATTTCAGTACTGTTTAATCAGGATGATAGGAACACTGTGGACAGTTTTCAGCAAGTTGCAACATTGAAATACAGAAATAAACACTTTTCCAAAAACAAGCTCTAAATCATGTTGAAACACAGAAATAAGCACTTTTCAAATACAACCTCCAAATCATGTTGAAATACAGAAATTTACACTTTTCCAAAAACAAGCTCCAAATCATGTTGAAATACAGAAATGAACACTTTTCCAAAAACAAGCTCTAAATCATGTTGAAATACAGAAATAAACACTTTTCCAAAAACAGGCTCTAAATCATGTTGAAACACAGAAATAAGCACTTTTCAAAAACAAGCTCCAAATCATGTTGAAATAGAGAAATTTACACTTTTCCATCAACAAGCTCCAAATCATGTTGAAATACAGAAATGAACACTTTTCCAAAAACAAGCTCCAAATCATGTTGAAATACAGAAATGAACACTTTTCCAAAAACAAGCTCCAAATCATGTTGAAATACAGAAATAAGCACTTTTCAAAAACAAGCTCCAAATCATGTTGAAATACAGAAATAAACACTTTTCCATAAACAAGCTCTAAATCATGTTTGATGCACTCTGTAAGTACATTTTATTTCAGTACTGTTTAATCAGGATGATACGAACACTGTGGACAGTTTTCAGCAAGTTGCAACATTGAAATACAGAAATGAACACTTTTCCAAAAACAAGCTCCAAATCATGTTGAAATACAGAAATGAACACTTTTCCAAAAACAAGCTCCAAATCATGTTGAAATACAGAAATGAACACTTTTCCAAAAACAAGCTCTAAATCATGTTGAAAAACAGAAAAAACACTTTTCCATAAACAAGCTCTAAATCATGTTGAAATACAGAAATAGGCACTTTTCAAAAACAAGCTCCAAATCATGTTGAAATACAGAAATAAACACTTTTCCATAAACAAGCTCTAAATCATGTTTGATGCACTCTGTAAGTAAATTTTATTTCAGTACTGTTTAATCAGGATGATAGGAACACTGTGGACAGTTTTCAGCAAGTTGCAACATTGAAATACAGAAATAAACACTTTTCCAAAAACAAGCTCTAAATCATGTTGAAACACAGAAATAAGCACTTTTCAAAAACAAGCTCCAAATCATGTTGAAATACAGAAATTTACACTTTTCCAAAAACAAGCTCCAAATCATGTTGAAATACAGAAATGAACACTTTTCCAAAAACAAGCTCCAAATCAT
Source organism: Salvelinus fontinalis (assembly GCF_029448725.1). Classification (NCBI taxonomy): domain Eukaryota; kingdom Metazoa; phylum Chordata; class Actinopteri; order Salmoniformes; family Salmonidae; genus Salvelinus; species Salvelinus fontinalis. The sequence continues at coordinate 130,011 of NW_026600319.1, forward strand.
GTTGAAATACAGAAATGAACACTTTTCCAAAAACAAGCTCTAAATCATGTTGAAAAACAGAAAAAACACTTTTCCATAAACAAGCTCAAAATCATGATGAAATACAGAAATAAACACTTTTCCATAAACAAGCTCTAAATCATGTTTGATGCACTCTGTAAGTACATTTTATTTCAGTACTGTTTAATCAGGATGATAGGAACACTGTGGACAGTTTTCAGCAAGTTGCAACATTGAAATACAGAAATAAACACTTTTCCAAAAACAAGCTCTAAATCATGTTGAAACACAGAAATAAGCACTTTTCAAAAACAAGCTCCAAATCATGTTGAAATAGAGAAATTTACACTTTTCCATCAACAAGCTCCAAATCATGTTGAAATACAGAAATGAACACTTTTCCAAAAACAAGCTCCAAATCATGTTGAAATACAGAAATGAACACTTTTCCAAAAACAAGCTCCAAATCATGTTGAAATACAGAAATAAGCACTTTTCAAAAACAAGCTCCAAATCATGTTGAAATACAGAAATAAACACTTTTCCATAAACAAGCTCTAAATCATGTTTGATGCACTCTGTAAGTACATTTTATTTCAGTACTGTTTAATCAGGATGATACGAACACTGTGGACAGTTTTCAGCAAGTTGCAACATTGAAATACAGAAATGAACACTTTTCCAAAAACAAGCTCCAAATCATGTTGAAATACAGAAATGAACACTTTTCCAAAAACAAGCTCTAAATCATGTTGAAAAACAGAAAAAACACTTTTCCATAAACAAGCTCTAAATCATGTTTGATGCACTCTGTACGTACATTTTATTTCAGTACTGTTTAATCAGGATGATAGGAACACTGTGGACAGTTTTCAGCAAGTTGCAACATTGAAATACAGAAATAAACACTTTTCCAAAAACAAGCTCTAAATCATGTTGAAACACAGAAATAAGCACTTTTCAAATACAACCTCCAAATCATGTTGAAATACAGAAATTTACACTTTTCCAAAAACAAGCTCCAAATCATGTTGAAATACAGAAATGAACACTTTTCCAAAAACAAGCTCCAAATCATGTTGAAATACAGAAATGAACACTTTTCCAAAAACAAGCTCTAAATCATGTTGAAAAACAGAAAAAACACTTTTCCATAAACAAGCTCTAAATCATGTTGAAATACAGAAATAAGCACTTTTCAAAAACAAGCTCCAAATCATGTTGAAATACAGAAATAAACACTTTTCCAAAAACAGGCTCTAAATCATGTTGAAACACAGAAATAAGCACTTTTCAAAAACAAGCTCCAAATCATGTTGAAATAGAGAAATTTACACTTTTCCATCAACAAGCTCCAAATCATGTTGAAATACAGAAATGAACACTTTTCCAAAAACAAGCTCCAAATCATGTTGAAATACAGAAATGAACACTTTTCCAAAAACAAGCTCCAAATCATGTTGAAATACAGAAATAAGCACTTTTCAAAAACAAGCTCCAAATCATGTTGAAATACAGAAATAAACACTTTTCCATAAACAAGCTCTAAATCATGTTTGATGCACTCTGTAAGTACATTTTATTTCAGTACTGTTTAATCAGGATGATACGAACACTGTGGACAGTTTTCAGCAAGTTGCAACATTGAAATACAGAAATGAACACTTTTCCAAAAACAAGCTCCAAATCATGTTGAAATACAGAAATGAACACTTTTCCAAAAACAAGCTCTAAATCATGTTGAAAAACAGAAAAAACACTTTTCCATAAACAAGCTCTAAATCATGTTTGATGCACTCTGTAAGTACATTTTATTTCAGTACTGTTTAATCAGGATGATAGGAACACTGTGGACAGTTTTCAGCAAGTTGCAACATTGAAATACAGAAATAAACACTTTTCCAAAAACAAGCTCTAAATCATGTTGAAACACAGAAATAAGCACTTTTCAAATACAACCTCCAAATCATGTTGAAATACAGAAATTTACACTTTTCCAAAAACAAGCTCCAAATCATGTTGAAATACAGAAATGAACACTTTTCCAAAAACAAGCTCCAAATCATGTTGAAATACAGAAATGAACACTTTTCCAAAAACAAGCTCTAAATCATGTTGAAAAACAGAAAAAACACTTTTCCATAAACAAGCTCTAAATCATGTTGAAATACAGAAATAGGCACTTTTCAAAAACAAGCTCCAAATCATGTTGAAATACAGAAATAAACACAATCCATAAACAAGCTCTAAATCATGTTTGATGCACTCTGTAAGTACAATTTATTTCAGTACTGTTTAATCAGGATGATAGGAACACTGTGGACAGTTTTCAGCAAGTTGCAACATTGAAATACAGAAATAAACACTTTTCCAAAAACAAGCTCTAAATCATGTTGAAACACAGATATAAGCACTTTTCAAAAACAAGCTCCAAATCATGTTGAAATAGAGAAATTTACACTTTTCCAAAAACAAGCTCCAAATCATGTTGAAATACAGAAATAAACACTTTTCAAAAACAAGCTCCAAATCATGTTGAAATACAGAAATAAACACTTTTCCATAAACAAGCTCTAAATCATGTTTGATGCACTCTGTAAGTAGATTTTATTTCAGTACTGTTTAATCAGGATGATAGGAACACTGTGGACAGTTTTCAGCAAGTTGCAACATTGAAATACAGAAATAAACACTTTTTCAAAAACAAGCTCCAAATCATGTTGAAATACAGAAATTTACACTTTTCCAAAAACAAGCTCCAAATCATGTTGAAATACAGAAATGAACACTTTTCCAAAAACAAGCTCCAAATCATGTTGAAATACAGAAATGAACACTTTTCCAAAAACAAGCTCTAAATCATGTTGAAAAACAGAAAAAACACTTTTCCATAAACAAGCTCCAAATCATGTCGAAATGCAGAAATTAACACTTTTCCAAAAACAAGCTCCAAATCATGTTGAAATACAGAAATAAGCACTTTTCAAAAACAAGCTCCAAATCACGTTGAAATACAGAAATAAACACTTTTCCATAAACAAGCTCTAAATCATGTTTGATGCACTCTGTAAGTAAATGTTATTTCAGTACTGTTTAATCAGGATGGTAGGAACACTGTGGACAGTTTTCAGCAAGTTGCAACATTGAAATACAGAAATAAACACTTTTCCAAAAACAAGCTCTAAATCATGTTGAAAAACAGAAAAAAAAGTTTTCCATAAACAAGCTCTAAATCATGTTGAAATACAGAAATAGGCACTTTTCAAAAACAAGCTCCAAATCATGTTGAAATACAGAAATAAACACTTTTCCATAAACAAGCTCTAAATCATGTTTGATGCACTCTGTAAGTACATTTTATTTCAGTACTGTTTAATCAGGATGATAGGAACACTGTGGACAGTTTTCAGCAAGTTGCAACATTGAAATACAGAAATAAACACTTTTCAAAAAACAAGCTCTAAATCATGTTGAAACACAGAAATAAGCACTTTTCAAAAACAAGCTCCAAATCATGTTGAAATACAGAAATTTACACTTTTCCAAAAACAAGCTCCAAATCATGTTGAAATACAGAAATTAACACTTTTCCAAAAACAAGCTCCAAATCATGTTGAAATACAGAAATAAACACTTTTCAAAAACAAGCTCCATATCTTGTTGAAATACAGAAACAAACAATTTTCCATAAACAAGCTCTAAATCATGTTTGATGCACTCTGTAAGTAAATTTTATTTCAGTACTGTTTAATCAGGATGATAGGAACACTGTGGACAGTTTTCAGCAAGTTGCAACATTGAAATACAGAAATAAACACTTTTCCAAAAACAAGCTCTAAATCATGTTGAAACACAGAAATAAGCACTTTTCAAAAACAAGCTCCAAATCATGTTGAAATACAGAAATGAACACTATTCCATAAACAAGCTCCAAATCATGTTGAAATACAGAAATGAACACTTTTCCAAAAACAAGCTCCAAATCATGTTGAAATACAGAAATAAGCACTTTTCAAAAACAAGCTCCAAATCATGTTGAAATACAGAAATAAACGCTTTTCCATAAACATGCTCTAAATCATGTTTGATGCACTCTGTAAATAAATTTTATTTCAGTACTGTTTAATCAGGATGATAGGAACACTGTGGACAGTTTTCAGCAAGTTGCAACGTTGAAATACAGATATAAACACTTTTCCAAAAACAAGCTCTAAATCATGTTGAAACACAGAAATAAGCACTTTTCAAAAACAAGCTCTAAATCATGTTGAAACACAGAAATAAGCACTTTTCAAAAACAAGCTCCAAATCATGTTGAAATACAGAAATTTACACTTTTCCAAAAACAAGCTCCAAATCATGTTGAAATACAGAAATGAACACTTTTCCAAAAACAAGCTCCAAATCATGTTGAAATACAGAAATGAACACTTTTCCAAAAACAAGCTCTAAATCATGTTGAAAAACAGAAAAAACACTTTTCCATAAACAAGCTCTAAATCATGTTGAAAAACAGAAATAAACACTTTTCCAAAAACAAGCTCTAAATCGTGTTGAAACACAGAAATAAGCACTTTTCAAAAACAAGCTCCAAATCATGTTGAAATACAGAAATAAACACTTTTCCATAAACAAGCTCTAAATCATGTTGAAAAACAGAAATAAACACTTTTCCAAAAACAAGCTCTAAATCGTGTTGAAACACAGAAATAAGCACTTTTCAAAAACAAGCTCCAAATCATGTTGAAATACAGAAATTTACACTTTTCCAAAAACAAGCTCCAAATCATGTTGAAATACAGAAATGAACACTTTCCAAAAACAAGCTCCAAATCATGTTGAAATACAGAAATGAACACTTTTCCAAAAACAAGCTCTAAATCATGTTGAAAAACAGAAATAAACACTTTTCCAAAAACAAGCTCTAAATCGTGTTGAAACACAGAAATAAGCACTTTTCAAAAACAAGCTCCAAATCATGTTGAAATACAGAAATAAACACTTTTCCATAAACAAGCTCTAAATCATGTTGAAAAACAGAAATAAACACTTTTCCAAAAACAAGCTCTAAATCGTGTTGAAACACAGAAATAAGCATTTTTCAAAAACAAGCTCCAAATCATGTTGAAATACAGAAATTTACACTTTTCCAAAAACAAGCTCCAAATCATGTTGAAATACAGAAATGAACACTTTCCAAAAACAAGCTCCAAATCATGTTGAAATACAGAAATGAACACTTTTCCAAAAACAAGCTCTAAATCATGTTGAAAAACAGAAAAAACACTTTTCCATAAACAAGCTCCAAATCATGTTGAAATACAGAAATGAACACTTTTCCAAAAACAAGCTCCAAATCATGTTGAAATACAGAAATAAGCACTTTTCCATAAACAAGCTCTAAATCATGTTTGATGCACTCTGTAAATAAATTTTATTTCAGTACTGTTTAATCAGGATGATAGGAACACTGTGGACAGTTTTCAGCAAGTTGCAACGTTGAAATACAGAAATAAACACTTTTCCAAAAACAAGCTCTAAATCATGTTGAAACACAGAAATAAGCACTTTTCAAAAACAAGCTCTAAATCATGTTGAAACACAGAAATAAGCACTTTTCAAAAACAAGCTCCAAATCATGTTGAAATACAGAAATTTACACTTTTCCAAAAACAAGCTCCAAATCATGTTGAAATACAGAAATGAACACTTTTCCAAAAACAAGCTCTAAATCATGTTGAAACACAGAAATAAGCACTTTTCAAAAACAAGCTCCAAATCATGTTGAAATACAGAAATTTACACTTTTCCAAAAACAAGCTCCAAATCATGTTGAAATACAGAAATAAACACTTTTCCATAAACAAGCTCTAAATCATGTTTGATGCACTCTGTAAGTTAATTTTATTTCAGTACTGTTTAATCAGGATTGATAGGAACACTGTGGACAGTTTTCAGCAAGTTGCAACGTTGAAATACAGAAATAAACACTTTTCCAAAAACAAGCTCTAAATCATGTTGAAAAACAGAAAAAACACTTTTCCATAAACAAGCTCTAAATCATGTTGAAATACAGAAATAAGCACTTTCAAAAAAAAAGCTCCAAATCATGTTGAAATACAGAAATAAGCACTTTTCAAAAACAAGCTCCAAATCATGTTGAAATACAGAAATAAACACTTTTCCATAAACAAGCTCTAAATCATGTTTGATGCACTCTGTAAGTTAATTTTATTTCAGTACTGTTTAATCAGGATTGATAGGAACACTGTGGACAGTTTTCAGCAAGTTGCAACGTTGAAATACAGAAATAAACACTTTTCCAAAAACAAGCTCTAAATCATGTTGAAAAACAGAAAAAACACTTTTCCATAAACAAGCTCTAAATCATGTTGAAATACAGAAATAAGCACTTTCAAAAAAAAAGCTCCAAATCATGTTGAAATACAGAAATAAGCACTTTTCAAAAACAAGCTCCAAATCATGTTGAAATACAGAAATAAACACTTTTCCATAAACAAGCTCTAAATCATGTTTGATGCACTCTGTAAGTTAATTTTATTTCAGTACTGTAATCAGGATGATAAGATCACTCTGGACAGTTTTCAGCAAGTTGCAACATTGAAATACAGAAATAAAAAGTTTTCCAAAAACAAGCTCTAAATCATGTTGAAAAACAGAAAAAAAAAGTTTTCCACAAACAAGCTCTAAATCATGTTGAAATACAGAAATAAGCACTTTTCAAAAACAAGCTCCAAATCATGTTGAAATACAGAAATTTACACTTTTCCATAAACAAGCTCCAAATCGTGTTGAAATACAGAAATGAACACTTTTCCAAAAACAAGCTCCGAATCATGTTGATATACTGAAATAAACACTTTTCAAAAACAAGCTCCAAATCATGTTGAAAAACAGAAAAAACAGTTTTCCACAAACAAGCTCTAAATCATGTTTGATGCACTCTGTAAGTTAATTTTATTTCAGTACTGTAATCAGGATGATAAGATCACTCTGGACAGTTTTCAGCAAGTTGCAACATTGAAATACAGAAATAAAAAGTTTTCCAAAAACAAGCTCTAAATCATGTTGAAAAACAGAAAAAAAAAGTTTTCCACAAACAAGCTCTAAATCATGTTGAAATACAGAAATAAGCACTTTTCAAAAACAAGCTCCAAATCATGTTGAAATACAGAAATTTACACTTTTCCATAAACAAGCTCCAAATCGTGTTGAAATACAGAAATGAACACTTTTCCAAAAACAAGCTCCGAATCATGTTGATATACTGAAATAAACACTTTTCAAAAACAAGCTCCAAATCATGTTGAAAAACAGAAAAAACAGTTTTCCACAAACAAGCTCTAAATCATGTTTGATGCACTCTGTAAGTAAATTTTATTTCAGTACTGTTTAATAAGGATGGTAGGAACACTGTGGACAGTTTTCAGCAAGTTGCAACATTGAAATACAGAAATAAACACTTTTCCAAAAACAAGCTCTAAATCATGTTGAAAAACAGAAAAACACTTTTAAATAAACAAGCTCTAAATCATGTTGAAATACAGAAATAGGCACTTTTCAAAAACAAGCTCCAAATCATGTTGAAATACAGAAATAAACACTGTTCCATAAACAAGCTCTAAATCATGTTTGATGCACTCTGTAAGTAAATTTTATTTCAGTACTGTTTAATCAGGATGATAGGAACACTGTGGACAGTTTTCAGCAAGTTGCAACATTGAAATACAGAAATAAACACTTTTCCAAAAACAAGCTCTAAATCATGTTGAAACACAGAAATAAGCACTTTTCAAAAACAAGCTCCAAATCATGTTGAAATACAGAAATTTACACTTTTCCAAAAACAAGCTCCAAATCATGTTGAAATACAGAAATTAACACTTTTCCAAAAACAAGCTCTAAATCATGTTGAAATACAGAAATGAACACTTTTCCAAAAACAAGCTCCGAATCATGTTGATATACTGAAATAAACACTTTTCCTTAAACAAGCTCTAAATCATGTTGAAATACAGAAATTTACACTTTTCCAAAAACAAGCTCCAAATCATGTTGAAAAACAGAAAAAACACTTTTCCATAAACAAGCTCTAAATCATGTTGAAATACAGAAATAGAAACTTTTCAAAAACAAGCTCCAAATCATGTTGAAATACAGAAATAAACACTTTTCCATAAACAAGCTCTAAATCATGTTTGATGCACTCTGTAAGTAAATTTTATTTCAGTACTGTTTAATCAGGATGATAAGAACACTGTGGACAGTTTTCAGCAAGTTGCAACGTTGAAATACAGAAATAAACACTTTTCCAAAAACAAGCTCTAAATCATGTTGAAAAACAGAAAAAACACTTTTCCATAAACAAGCTCTAAATCATGTTGAAATACAGAAATAAGCACTTTCAAAAAAAAAGCTCCAAATCATGTTGAAATACAGAAATAAGCACTTTTCAAAAACAAGCTCCAAATCATGTTGAAATACAGAAATAAACACTGTTCCATAAACAAGCTCTAAATCATGTTTGATGCACTCTGTAAGTTAATTTTATTTCAGTACTGTTTAATCAGGATGATAAGAACACTGTGGACAGTTTTCAGCAAGTTGCAACGTTGAAATACAGAAATAAACACTTTTCCAAAAACAAGCTCTAAATCATGTTGAAAAACAGAAAAAACACTTTTCCATAAACAAGCTCTAAATCATGTTGAAATACAGAAATAAGCACTTTCAAAAAAAAAGCTCCAAATCATGTTGAAATACAGAAATAAGCACTTTTCAAAAACAAGCTCCAAATCATGTTGAAATACAGAAATGAACACTTTTCCAAAAACAAGCTCTAAATCATGTTGAAATACAGAAATAGGCACTTTTCAAAAACAAGCTCCAAATCATGTTGAAATACAGAAATAAACACTGTTCCATAAACAAGCTCTAAATCATGTTTGATGCACTCTGTAAGTAAATTTTATTTCAGTACTGTTTAATCAGGATGATAGGAACACTGTGGACAATTTTCAGCAAGTTGCAACATTGAAATACAGAAATAAACACTTTTCCAAAAACAAGCTCTAAATCATGTTGAAACACAGAAATAAGCACTTTTCAAAAACAAGCTCCAAATCATGTTGAAATACAGAAATTTACACTTTTCCAAAAACAAGCTCCAAATCATGTTGAAATACAGAAATTAACACTTTTCCAAAAACAAGCTCTAAATCATGTTGAAATACAGAAATGAACACTTTTCCAAAAACAAGCTCCGAATCATGTTGATATACTGAAATAAACACTTTTCCATAAACAAGCTCTAAATCATGATGAAATACAGAAATTTACACTTTTCCAAAAACAAGCTCCAAATCATGTTGAAAAACAGAAAAAACACTTTTCCATAAACAAGCTCTAAATCATGTTGAAATACAGAAATAGAAACTTTTCAAAAACAAGCTCCAAATCATGTTGAAATACAGAAATAAACACTTTTCCATAAACAAGCTCTAAATCATGTTTGATGCACTCTGTAAGTAAATTTTATTTCAGTACTGTTTAATCAGGATGATAAGAACACTGTGGACAGTTTTCAGCAAGTTGCAACGTTGAAATACAGAAATAAACACTTTTCCAAAAACAAGCTCTAAATCATGTTGAAACACAGAAATAAGCACTTTTCAAAAACAAGCTCCAAATCATGTTGAAATACAGACATTTACACTTTTCCAAAAACAAGCTCCAAATCATGTTGAAATACAGAAATAAACACTTTTCAAAAACAAGCTCCAAATCATGTTGAAATACAGAAATAAACACTTTTCCATAAACAAGCTCTAAATCATGTTGAAATACAGAAATAAGCACTTTCAAAAAAAAAGCTCCAAATCATGTTGAAATACAGAAATAAGCACTTTTCAAAAACAAGCTCCAAATCATGTTGAAATACAGAAATAAACACTTTTCCATAAACAAGCTCTAAATCATGTTTGATGCACTCTGTAAGTAGATTTTATTTCAGTACTGTTTAATCAGGATGATAGGAACACTGTGGACAGTTTTCAGCAAGTTGCAACATTGAAATACAGAAATAAAGACTTTTTCAAAAACAAGCTCCAAATCATGTTGAAATACAGAAATTTACACTTTTCCAAAAACAAGCTCTAAATCATGTTGAAAAACAGAAAAAACACTTTTCCATAAACAAGCTCCAAATCATGTTGAAATACAGAAATAAGCACTTTTCAAAAACAAGCTCCAAATCACGTTGAAATACAGAAATAAACACTTTTCCATAAACAAGCTCTAAATCATGTTTGATGCACTCTGTAAGTAAATGTTATTTCAGTACTGTTTAATCAGGATGGTAGGAACACTGTGGACAGTTTTCAGCAAGTTGCAACATTGAAATACAGAAATAAACACTTTTCCAAAAACAAGCTCTAAATCATGTTGAAAAACAGAAAAAACAGTTTTCCATAAACAAGCTCTAAATCATGTTGAAATACAGAAATAGGCACTTTTCAAAAACAAGCTCCAAATCATGTTGAAATACAGAAATAAACACTTTTCCATAAACAAGCTCTAAATCATGTTTGATGCACTCTGTAAGTACATTTTCTTTCAGTACTGTTTAATCAGGATGATAGGAACACTGTGGACAGTTTTCAGCAAGTTGCAACGTTGAAATACAGATATAAACACATTTCCAAAAAAAAAGCTCTAAATCATGTTGAAACACAGAAATAACACTTTTTTCAAAAACAAGCTCTAAATCATGTTGAAACACAGAAATAAGCACTTTTCAAAAACAAGCTCCAAATCATGTTGAAATACAGAAATAAAGACTTTTTCAAAAACAAGCTCCAAATCATGTTGAAATACAGAAATTTACACTTTTCCAAAAACAAGCTCTAAATCATGTTGAAAAACAGAAAAAACACTTTTCCATAAACAAGCTCCAAATCATGTTGAAATACAGAAATAAGCACTTTTCAAAAACAAGCTCCAAATCACGTTGAAATACAGAAATAAACACTTTTCCATAAACAAGCTCTAAATCATGTTTGATGCACTCTGTAAGTAAATGTTATTTCAGTACTGTTTAATCAGGATGGTAGGAACACTGTGGACAGTTTTCAGCAAGTTGCAACATTGAAATACAGAAATAAACACTTTTCCAAAAACAAGCTCTAAATCATGTTGAAAAACAGAAAAAACAGTTTTCCATAAACAAGCTCTAAATCATGTTGAAATACAGAAATAGGCACTTTTCAAAAACAAGCTCCAAATCATGTTGAAATACAGAAATAAACACTTTTCCATAAACAAGCTCTAAATCATGTTTGATGCACTCTGTAAGTACATTTTCTTTCAGTACTGTTTAATCAGGATGATAGGAACACTGTGGACAGTTTTCAGCAAGTTGCAACGTTGAAATCCAGATATAAACACATTTCCAAAAAAAAAGCTCTAAATCATGTTGAAACACAGAAATAACACTTTTTTCAAAAACAAGCTCTAAATCATGTTGAAACACAGAAATAAGCACTTTTCAAAAACAAGCTCCAAATCATGTTGAAATACAGAACTGAACACTTTTCCAAAAACAAGCTCCAAATCATGTTGAAATACAGAAATGAACACTTTTCCAAAAACAAGCTCTAAATCATGTTGAAAAACAGAAAAAACACTTTTCCATAAACAAGCTCTAAATCATGTTGAAAAACAGAAATAAACACTTTTAAATAAACAAGCTCTAAATCATGTTGAAATACAGAAATAGGCACTTTTCAAAAACAAGCTCCAAATCATGTTGAAATACAGAAATAAACACTGTTCCATAAACAAGCTCTAAATCATGTTTGATGCACTCTGTAAGTAAATTTTATTTCAGTACTGTTTAATCAGGATGATAGGAACACTGTGGACAATTTTCAGCAAGTTGCAACATTGAAATACAGAAATAAACACTTTTCCAAAAACAAGCTCTAAATCATGTTGAAACACAGAAATAAGCACTTTTCAAAAACAAGCTCCAAATCATGTTGAAATACAGAAATTTACACTTTTCCAAAAACAAGCTCCAAATCATGTTGAAATACAGAATTTAACACTTTTCCAAAAACAAGCTCTAAATCATGTTGAAATACAGAAATGAACACTTTTCCAAAAACAAGCTCCGAATCATGTTGATATACTGAAATAAACACTTTTCCATAAACAAGCTCTAAATCATGTTGAAATACAGAAATTTACACTTTTCCAAAAACAAGCTCCAAATCATGTTGAAAAACAGAAAAAACACTTTTCCATAAACAAGCTCTAAATCATGTTGAAATACAGAAATAGAAACTTTTCAAAAACAAGCTCCAAATCATGTTGAAATACAGAAATAAACATTTTTCCATAAACAAGCTCTAAATCATGTTTGATGCACTCTGTAAGTAAATTTTATTTCAGTACTGTTTAATCAGGATGATAAGAACACTGTGGACAGTTTTCAGCAAGTTGCAACGTTGAAATACAGAAATAAACACTTTTCCAAAAACAAGCTCTAAATCATGTTGAAAAACAGAAAAAACACTTTTCCATAAACAAGCTCTAAATCATGTTGAAATACAGAAATAAGCACTTTCAAAAAAAAAGCTCCAAATCATGTTGAAATACAGAAATAAGCACTTTTCAAAAACAAGCTCCAAATCATGTTGAAATACAGAAATAAACACTTTTCCATAAACAAGCTCTAAATCATGTTTGATGCACTCTGTAAGTAGATTTTATTTCATTACTGTTTAATCAGGATGATAGGAACACTGTGGACAGTTTTCAGCAAGTTGCAACATTGAAATACAGAAATAAAGACTTTTTCAAAAACAAGCTCCAAATCATGTTGAAATACAGAAATTTACACTTTTCCAAAAACAAGCTCTAAATCATGTTGAAAAACAGAAAAAACACTTTTCCATAAACAAGCTCCAAATCATGTTGAAATACAGAAATTAACACTTTTCCAAAAACAAGCTCCAAATCATGTTGAAATACAGAAATAAGCACTTTTCAAAAACAATCACGTTGAAATACAGAAATAAACACTTTTCCATAAACAAGCTCTAAATCATGTTTGATGCACTCTGTAAGTAAATGTTATTTCAGTACTGTTTAATCAGGATGGTAGGAACACTGTGGACAGTTTTCAGCAAGTTGCAACATTGAAATACAGAAATAAACACTTTTCCAAAAACAAGCTCTAAATCATGTTGAAAAACAGAAAAAACAGTATTCCATAAACAAGCTCTAAATCATGTTGAAATACAGAAATAGGCACTTTTCAAAAACAAGCTCCAAATCATGTTGAAATACAGAAATAAACACTTTTCCATAAACAAGCTCTAAATCATGTTTGATGCACTCTGTAAGTACATTTTCTTTCAGTACTGTTTAATCAGGATGATAGGAACACTGTGGACAGTTTTCAGCAAGTTGCAACATTGAAATACAGAAATAAACACTTTTCCAAAAACAAGCTCTAAATCATGTTGAAACACAGAAATAAGCACTTTTCAAAAACAAGCTCCAAATCATGTTGAAATACAGAAATGAACACTATTCCATAAACAAGCTCCAAATCATGTTGAAATACAGAAATGAACACTTTTCCAAAAACAAGCTCCAAATCATGTTGAAATACAGAAATAAGCACTTTTCAAAAACAAGCTCCAAATCATGTTGAAATACAGAAATAAACACTTTTCCATAAACAAGCTCTAAATCATGTTTGATGCACTCTGTAAATAAATTTTATTTCAGTACTGTTTAATCAGGATGATAGGAACACTGTGGACAATTTTCAGCAAGTTGCAACGTTGAAATACAGATATAAACACTTTTCCAAAAACAAGCTCTAAATCATGTTGAAACACAGAAATAAGCACTTTTCAAAAACAAGCTCTAAATCATGTTGAAACACAGAAATAAGCACTTTTCAAAAACAAGCTCCAAATCATGTTGAAATACAGAAATTTACACTTTTCCAAAAACAAGCTCCAAATCATGTTGAAATACAGAAATGAACACTTTTCCAAAAACAAGCTCCAAATCATGTTGAAATACAGAAATGAACACTTTTCCAAAAACAAGCTCTAAATCATGTTGAAAAACAGAAAAAACACTTTTCCATAAACAAGCTCTAAATCATGTTGAAAAACAGAAATAAACACTTTTCCAAAAACAAGCTCTAAATCGTGTTGAAACACAGAAATAAGCACTTTTCAAAAACAAGCTCCAAATCATGTTGAAATACAGAAATAAACACTTTTCCATAAACAAGCTCTAAATCATGTTGAAAAACAGAAATAAACACTTTTCCAAAAACAAGCTCTAAATCGTGTTGAAACACAGAAATAAGCACTTTTCAAAAACAAGCTCCAAATCATGTTGAAATACAGAAATTTACACTTTTCCAAAAACAAGCTCCAAATCATGTTGAAATACAGAAATGAACACTTTTCCAAAAACAAGCTCTAAATCATGTTGAAAAACAGAAAAACCACTTTTCCATAAACAAGCTCCAAATCATGTTGAAATACAGAAATAAGCACTTTTCAAAAACAAGCTCCAAATCATGTTGAAATACAGAAATAAACACTTTTCCATAAACAAGCTCTAAATCATGTTTGATGCACTCTGTAAATAAATTTTATTTCAGTACTGTTTAATCAGGATGATAGGAACACTGTGGACAGTTTTCAGCAAGTTGCAACGTTGAAATACAGATATAAACACTTTTCCAAAAACAAGCTCTAAATCATGTTGAAACACAGAAATAAAAACTTTTCAAAAACAAGCTCTAAATCATGTTGAAACACAGAAATAAGCACTTTTCAAAAACAAGCTCCAAATCATGTTGAAATACAGAAATTTACACTTTTCCAAAAACAAGCTCCAAATCATGTTGAAATACAGAAATGAACACTTTCCAAAAACAAGCTCCAAATCATGTTGAAATACAGAAATGAACACTTTTCCAAAAACAAGCTCTAAATCATGTTGAAAAACAGAAAAACCACTTTTCCATAAACAAGCTCCAAATCATGTTGAAATACAGAAATGAACACTTTTCCAAAAACAAGCTCCAAATCATGTTGAAATACAGAAATAAGCACTTTTCCATAAACAAGCTCTAAATCATGTTTGATGCACTCTGTAAATAAATTTTATTTCAGTACTGTTTAATCAGGATGATAGGAACACTGTGGACAGTTTTCAGCAAGTTGCAACGTTGAAATACAGAAATAAACACTTTTCCAAAAACAAGCTCTAAATCATGTTGAAACACAGAAATAAGCACTTTTCCAAAACAAGCTCTAAATCATGTTGAAACCCAGAAATAAGCACTTTTCAAAAACAAGCTCCAAATCATGTTGAAATAGAGAAATTTACACTTTTCCAAAAACAAGCTCCAAATCATGTTGAAATACAGAAATGAACACTTTTCCAAAAACAAGCTCTAAATCATGTTGAAACACAGAAATAAGCACTTTTCAAAAACAAGCTCCAAATCATGTTGAAATACAGAAATTTACACTTTTCCAAAAACAAGCTCCAAATCATGTTGAAATACAGAAATTAACACTTTTCCAAAAACAAGCTCTAAATCATGTTGAAATACAGAAATGAACACTTTTCCAAAAACAAGCTCCGAATCATGTTGATATACTGAAATAAACACTTTTCCATTAACAAGCTCTAAATCATGTTGAAATACAGAAATTTACACTTTTCCAAAAACAAGCTCCAAATCATGTTGAAAAACAGAAAAAACACTTTTCCATAAACAAGCTCCAAATCATGTTGAAATACAGAAATTAACACTTTTCCAAAAACAAGCTCCAAATCATGTTGAAATACAGAAATAAGCACTTTTCAAAAACAAGCTCCAAATCACGTTGAAATACAGAAATAAACACTTTTCCATAAACAAGCTCTAAATCATGTTTGATGCACTCTGTAAGTAAATGTTATTTCAGTACTGTTTAATCAGGATGGTAGGAACACTGTGGACAGTTTTCAGCAAGTTGCAACATTGAAATACAGAAATAAACACTTTTCCAAAAACAAGCTCTAAATCATGTTGAAAAACAGAAAAAACAGTTTTCCATAAACAAGCTCTAAATCATGTTGAAACACAGAAATAAGCACTTTTCAAAAACAAGCTCCAAATCATGTTGAAATACAGAAATGAACACTATTCCATAAACAAGCTCCAAATCATGTTGAAATACAGAAATGAACACTTTTCCAAAAACAAGCTCCAAATCATGTTGAAATACAGAAATAAGCACTTTTCAAAAACAAGCTCCAAATCATGTTGAAATACAGAAATAAACACTTTTCCATAAACAAGCTCTAAATCATGTTTGATGCACTCTGTAAATAAATTTTATTTCAGTACTGTTTAATCAGGATGATAGGAACACTGTGGACAGTTTTCAGCAAGTTGCAACGTTGAAATACAGATATAAACACTTTTCCAAAAACAAGCTCTAAATCATGTTGAAACACAGAAATAAGCACTTTTCAAAAACAAGCTCTAAATCATGTTGAAACACAGAAATAAGCACTTTTCAAAAACAAGCTCCAAATCATGTTGAAATACAGAAATTTACACTTTTCCAAAAACAAGCTCCAAATCATGTTGAAATACAGAAATGAACACTTTTCCAAAAACAAGCTCCAAATCATGTTGAAATACAGAAATGAACACTTTTCCAAAAACAAGCTCTAAATCATGTTGAAAAACAGAAAAAACACTTTTCCATAAACAAGCTCTAAATCATGTTGAAAAACAGAAATAAACACTTTTCCAAAAACAAGCTCTAAATCGTGTTGAAACACAGAAATAAGCACTTTTCAAAAACAAGCTCCAAATCATGTTGAAATACAGAAATAAACACTTTTCCATAAACAAGCTCTAAATCATGTTGAAAAACAGAAATAAGCACTTTTCAAAAACAAGCTCCAAATCATGTTGAAATACAGAAATTTACACTTTTCCAAAAACAAGCTCCAAATCATGTTGAAATACAGAAATGAACACTTTCCAAAAACAAGCTCCAAATCATGTTGAAATACAGAAATGAACACTTTTCCAAAAACAAGCTCTAAATCATGTTGAAAAACAGAAAAACCACTTTTCCATAAACAAGCTCCAAATCATGTTGAAATACAGAAATGAACACTTTTCCAAAAACAAGCTCCAAATCATGTTGAAATACAGAAATAAGCACTTTTCCATAAACAAGCTCTAAATCATGTTTGATGCACTCTGTAAATAAATTTTATTTCAGTACTGTTTAATCAGGATGATAGGAACACTGTGGACAATTTTCAGCAAGTTGCAACGTTGAAATACAGATATAAACACTTTTCCAAAAACAAGCTCTAAATCATGTTGAAACACAGAAATAAGCACTTTTCAAAAACAAGCTCTAAATCATGTTGAAACACAGAAATAAGCACTTTTCAAAAACAAGCTCCAAATCATGTTGAAATACAGAAATTTACACTTTTCCAAAAACAAGCTCCAAATCATGTTGAAATACAGAAATGAACACTTTTCCAAAAACAAGCTCCAAATCATGTTGAAATACAGAAATGAACACTTTTCCAAAAACAAGCTCTAAATCATGTTGAAAAACAGAAAAAACACTTTTCCATAAACAAGCTCTAAATCATGTTGAAAAACAGAAATAAACACTTTTCCAAAAACAAGCTGTAAATCGTGTTGAAACACAGAAATAAGCACTTTTCAAAAACAAGCTCCAAATCATGTTGAAATACAGAAATAAACACTTTTCCATAAACAAGCTCTAAATCATGTTGAAAAACAGAAATAAACACTTTTCCAAAAACAAGCTCTAAATCGTGTTGAAACACAGAAATAAGCACTTTTCAAAAACAAGCTCCAAATCATGTTGAAATACAGAAATTTACACTTTTCCAAAAACAAGCTCCAAATCATGTTGAAATACAGAAATGAACACTTTCCAAAAACAAGCTCCAAATCATGTTGAAATACAGAAATGAACACTTTTCCAAAAACAAGCTCTAAATCATGTTGAAAAACAGAAAAACCACTTTTCCATAAACAAGCTCCAAATCATGTTGAAATACAGAAATGAACACTTTTCCAAAAACAAGCTCCAAATCATGTTGAAATACAGAAATAAGCACTTTTCCATAAACAAGCTCTAAATCATGTTTGATGCACTCTGTAAATAAATTTTATTTCAGTACTGTTTAATTAGGATGATAGGAACACTGTGGACAGTTTTCAGCAAGTTGCAACGTTGAAATACAGAAATAAACACTTTTCCAAAAACAAGCTCTAAATCATGTTGAAACACAGAAATAAGCACTTTTCCAAAACAAGCTCTAAATCATGTTGAAACCCAGAAATAAGCACTTTTCAAAAACAAGCTCCAAATCATGTTGAAATAGAGAAATTTACACTTTTCCAAAAACAAGCTCCAAATCATGTTGAAATACAGAAATGAACACTTTTCCAAAAACAAGCTCTAAATCATGTTGAAACACAGAAATAAGCACTTTTCAAAAACAAGCTCCAAATCATGTTGAAATACAGAAATTTACACTTTTCCAAAAACAAGCTCCAAATCATGTTGAAATACAGAAATTAACACTTTTCCAAAAACAAGCTCTAAATCATGTTGAAATACAGAAATGAACACTTTTCCAAAAACAAGCTCCGAATCATGTTGAAAAACAGAAAAAACACTTTTCCATAAACAAGCTCCAAATCATGTTGAAATACAGAAATTAACACTTTTCCAAAAACAAGCTCCAAATCATGTTGAAATACAGAAATAGGCACTTTTCAAAAACAAGCTCCAAATCATGTTGAAATACAGAAATAAACACTTTTCCATAAACAAGCTCTAAATCATGTTTGATGCACTCTGTAAGTACATTTTCTTTCAGTACTGTTTAATCAGGATGATAGGAACACTGTGGACAGTTTTCAGCAAGTTGCAACATTGAAATACAGAAATAAACACTTTTCCAAAAACAAGCTCTAAATCATGTTGAAACACAGAAATAAGCACTTTTAAAAAAACAAGCTCCAAATCATGTTGAAATACAGAAATGAACACTATTCCATAAACAAGCTCCAAATCATGTTGAAATACAGAAATGAACACTTTTCCAAAAACAAGCTCCAAATCATGTTGAAATACAGAAATAAGCACTTTTCAAAAACAAGCTCCAAATCATGTTGAAATACAGAAATAAACACTTTTCCATAAACAAGCTCTAAATCATGTTTGATGCACTCTGTAAATAAATTTTATTTCAGTACTGTTTAATCAGGATGATAGGAACACTCTGGACAGTTTTCAGCAAGTTGCAACGTTGAAATACAGATATAAACACTTTTCCAAAAACAAGCTCTAAATCATGTTGAAACACAGAAATAAAAACTTTTCAAAAACAAGCTCTAAATCATGTTGAAACACAGAAATAAGCACTTTTCAAAAACAAGCTCCAAATCATGTTGAAATACAGAAATTTACACTTTTCCAAAAACAAGCTCCAAATCATGTTGAAATACAGAAATGAACACTTTCCAAAAACAAGCTCCAAATCATGTTGAAATACAGAAATGAACACTTTTCCAAAAACAAGCTCTAAATCATGTTGAAAAACAGAAAAACCACTTTTCCATAAACAAGCTCCAAATCATGTTGTAATACAGAAATGAACACTTTTCCAAAAACAAGCTCCAAATCATGTTGAAATACAGAAATAAGCACTTTTCCATAAACAAGCTCTAAATCATGTTTGATGCACTCTGTAAATAAATTTTATTTCAGTACTGTTTAATCAGGATGATAGGAACACTGTGGACAGTTTTCAGCAAGTTGCAATGTTGAAATACAGAAATAAACACTTTTCCAAAAACAAGCTCTAAATCATGTTGAAACACAGAAATAAGCACTTTTCCAAAACAAGCTCTAAATCATGTTGAAACACAGAAATAAGCACTTTTCAAAAACAAGCTCCAAATCATGTTGAAATACAGAAATTTACACTTTTCCAAAAACAAGCTCCAAATCATGTTGAAATACAGAAATGAACACTTTTCCAAAAACAAGCTCTAAATCATGTTGAAACACAGAAATAAGCACTTTTCAAAAACAAGCTCCAAATCATGTTGAAATACAGAAATTAACACTTTTCCAAAAACAAGCTCCAAATCATGTTGAAATACAGAAATTAACACTTTTCCAAAAACAAGCTCTAAATCATGTTGAAATACAGAAATGAACACTTTTCCAAAAACAAGCTCCAAATCATGTTGAAATACAGAAATAAACACTTTTCCATAAACAAGCTCTAAATCATGTTGAAATACAGAAATTTACACTTTTCCAAAAACAAGCTCCAAATCATGTTGAAAAACAGAAAAAACACTTTTCCATAAACAAGCTCCAAATCATGTTGAAATACAGAAATTAACACTTTTCCAAAAACAAGCTCCAAATCATGTTGAAATACAGAAATAAGCACTTTTCAAAAACAAGCTCCAAATCACGTTGAAATACAGAAATAAACACTTTTCCATAAACAAGCTCTAAATCATGTTTGATGCACTCTGTAAGTAAATGTTATTTCAGTACTGTTTAATCAGGATGGTAGGAACACTGTGGACAGTTTTCAGCAAGTTGCAACATTGAAATACAGAAATAAACACTTTTCCAAAAACAAGCTCTAAATCATGTTGAAAAACAGAAAAAACAGTTTTCCATAAACAAGCTCTAAATCATGTTGAAATACAGAAATAAGCACTTTTCAAAAACAAGCTCCAAATCATGTTGAAATACAGAAATAAACACTTTTCCATAAACAAGCTCTAAATCATGTTTGATGCACTCTGTAAGTACATTTTCTTTCAGTACTGTTTAATCAGGATGATAGGAACACTGTGGACAGTTTTCAGCAAGTTGCAACATTGAAATACAGAAATAAACACTTTTCCAAAAACAAGCTCTAAATCATGTTGAAACACAGAAATAAGCACTTTTCAAAAACAAGCTCCAAATCATGTTGAAATACAGAAATGAACACTTTTCCATAAACAAGCTCCAAATCATGTTGAAATACAGAAATGAACACTTTTCCAAAAACAAGCTCCAAATCATGTTGAAATACAGAAATAAGCACTTTTCAAAAACAAGCTCCAAATCATGTTGAAATACAGAAATAAACACTTTTCCATAAACAAGCTCTAAATCATGTTTGATGCACTCTGTAAGTAGATTTTATTTCAGTACTGTTTAATCAGGATGATAGGAACACTGTGGACAGTTTTCAGCAAGTTGCAACATTGAAATACAGAAATAAAGACTTTTTCAAAAACAAGCTCCAAATCATGTTGAAATACAGAAATTTACACTTTTCCAAAAACAAGCTCTAAATCATGTTGAAAAACAGAAAAAACACTTTTCCATAAACAAGCTCCAAATCATGTTGAAATACAGAAATGAACACTTTTCCAAAAACAAGCTCCAAATCATGTTGAAATACAGAAATAAGCACTTTTCAAAAACAAGCTCCAAATCATGTTGAAATACAGAAATAAACACTTTTCCATAAACAAGCTCTAAATCATGTTTGATGCACTCTGTAAATAAATTTTATTTCAGTACTGTTTAATCAGGATGATAGGAACACTGTGGACAGTTTTCAGCAAGTTGCAACGTTGAAATACAGATATAAACACTTTTCCAAAAACAAGCTCTAAATCATGTTGAAACACAGAAATAAGCACTTTTCAAAAACAAGCTCTAAATCATGTTGAAACACAGAAATAAGCACTTTTCAAAAACAAGCTCCAAATCATGTTGAAATACAGAAATGAACACTTTTCCAAAAACAAGCTCCAAATCATGTTGAAATACAGAAATGAACACTTTTCCAAAAACAAGCTCTAAATCATGTTGAAAAACAGAAAAAACACTTTTCCATAAACAAGCTCTAAATCATGTTGAAAAACAGAAATAAACACTTTTCCAAAAACAAGCTCTAAATCGTGTTGAAACACAGAAATAAGCACTTTTCAAAAACAAGCTCCAAATCATGTTGAAATACAGAAATAAACACTTTTCCATAAACAAGCTCTAAATCATGTTGAAAAACAGAAATAAACACTTTTCCAAAAACAAGCTCTAAATCGTGTTGAAACACAGAAATAAGCACTTTTCAAAAACAAGCTCCAAATCATGTTGAAATACAGAAATTTACACTTTTCCAAAAACAAGCTCCAAATCATGTTGAAATACAGAAATGAACACTTTCCAAAAACAAGCTCCAAATCATGTTGAAATACAGAAATGAAAATTTTTCCAAAAACAAGCTCTAAATCATGTTGAAAAACAGAAAAACCACTTTTCCATAAACAAGCTCCAAATCATGTTGAAATACAGAAATGAACACTTTTCCAAAAACAAGCTCCAAATCATGTTGAAATACAGAAATAAGCACTTTTCCATAAACAAGCTCTAAATCATGTTGAAAAACAGAAAAAACAGTTTTCCATAAACAAGCTCTAAATCATGTTGAAATACAGAAATAGGCACTTTTCAAAAACAAGCTCCAAATCATGTTGAAATACAGAAAAAACAGTTTTCCATAAACAAGCTCTAAATCATGTTGAAATACAGAAATAGGCACTTTTCAAAAACAAGCTCCAAATCATGTTGAAATACAGAAATAAACACTTTTCCATAAACAAGCTCTAAATCATGTTTGATGCACTCTGTAAGTACATTTTCTTTCAGTACTGTTTAATCAGGATGATAGGAACACTGTGGACAGTTTTCAGCAAGTTGCAACATTGAAATACAGAAATAAACACTTTTCCAAAAACAAGCTCTAAATCATGTTGAAACACAGAAATAAGCACTTTTCAAAAACAAGCTCCAAATCATGTTGAAATACAGAAATGAACACTATTCCATAAACAAGCTCCAAATCATGTTGAAATACAGAAATGAACACTTTTCCAAAAACAAGCTCCAAATCATGTTGAAATACAGAAATAAGCACTTTTCAAAAACAAGCTCCAAATCATGTTGAAATACAGAAATAAACACTTTTCCATAAACAAGCTCTAAATCATGTTTGATGCACTCTGTAAGTAGATTTTATTTCAGTACTGTTTAATCAGGATGATAGGAACACTGTGGACAGTTTTCAGCAAGTTGCAACATTGAAATACAGAAATAAAGACTTTTTCAAAAACAAGCTCCAAATCATGTTGAAATACAGAAATTTACACTTTTCCAAAAACAAGCTCTAAATCATGTTGAAAAACAGAAAAAACACTTTTCCATAAACAAGCTCCAAATCATGTTGAAATACAGAAATGAACACTTTTCCAAAAACAAGCTCCAAATCATGTTGAAATACAGAAATAAGCACTTTTCAAAAACAAGCTCCAAATCATGTTGAAATACAGAAATAAACACTTTTCCATAAACAAGCTCTAAATCATGTTTGATGCACTCTGTAAATAAATTTTATTTCAGTACTGTTTAATCAGGATGATAGGAACACTGTGGACAGTTTTCAGCAAGTTGCAACGTTGAAATACAGATATAAACACTTTTCCAAAAACAAGCTCTAAATCATGTTGAAACACAGAAATAAGCACTTTTCAAAAACAAGCTCTAAATCATGTTGAAACACAGAAATAAGCACTTTTCAAAAACAAGCTCCAAATCATGTTGAAATACAGAAATTTACACTTTTCCAAAAACAAGCTCCAAATCATGTTGAAATACAGAAATGAACACTTTTCCAAAAACAAGCTCCAAATCATGTTGAAATACAGAAATGAACACTTTTCCAAAAACAAGCTCTAAATCATGTTGAAAAACAGAAAAAACACTTTTCCATAAACAAGCTCTAAATCATGTTGAAAAACAGAAATAAACACTTTTCCAAAAACAAGCTCTAAATCGTGTTGAAACACAGAAATAAGCACTTTTCAAAAACAAGCTCCAAATCATGTTGAAATACAGAAATAAACACTTTTCCATAAACAAGCTCTAAATCATGTTGAAAAACAGAAATAAACACTTTTCCAAAAACAAGCTCTAAATCGTGTTGAAACACAGAAATAAGCACTTTTCAAAAACAAGCTCCAAATCATGTTGAAATACAGAAATTTACACTTTTCCAAAAACAAGCTCCAAATCATGTTGAAATACAGAAATGAAAATTTTTCCAAAAACAAGCTCTAAATCATGTTGAAAAACAGAAAAACCACTTTTCCATAAACAAGCTCCAAATCATGTTGAAATACAGAAATGAACACTTTTCCAAAAACAAGCTCCAAATCATGTTGAAATACAGAAATAAGCACTTTTCCATAAACAAGCTCTAAATCATGTTTGATGCACTCTGTAAATAAATTTTATTTCAGTACTGTTTAATCAGGATGATAGGAACACTGTGGACAGTTTTCAGCAAGTTGCAACGTTGAAATACAGAAATAAACACTTTTCCAAAAACAAGCTCTAAATCATGTTGAAACACAGAAATAAGCACTTTTCAAAAACAAGCTCTAAATCATGTTGAAACACAGAAATAAGCACTTTTCAAAAACAAGCTCCAAATCATGTTGAAATACAGAAATTTACACTTTTCCAAAAACAAGCTCCAAATCATGTTGAAATACAGAAATGAACACTTTTCCAAAAACAAGCTCTAAATCATGTTGAAACACAGAAATAAGCACTTTTCAAAAACAAGCTCCAAATCATGTTGAAATACAGAAATTTACACTTTTCCAAAAACAAGCTCCAAATCATGTTGAAATACAGAAATGAACACTTTTCCAAAAACAAGCTCTAAATCATGTTGAAACACAGAAATAAGCACTTTTCAAAAACAAGCTCCAAATCATGTTGAAATACAGAAATTTACACTTTTCCAAAAACAAGCTCCAAATCATGTTGAAATACAGAAATTAACACTATTCCAAAAACAAGCTCTAAATCATGTTGAAATACAGAAATGAACACTTTTCCAAAAACAAGCTCCAAATCATGTTGAAATACAGAAATAAGCACTTTTCAAAAACAAGCTCCAAATCATGTTGAAATACAGAAATAAACACTTTTCCATAAACAAGCTCTAAATCATGTTTGATGCACTCTGTAAGTAAATTTTATTTCAGTACTGTTTAATCAGGATGATAGGAACACTGTGGACAGTTTTCAGCAAGTTGCAACATTGAAATACAGAAATAAACACTTTTCCAAAAACAAGCTCTAAATCATGTTGAAACACAGAAATAAGCACTTTTCAAAAACAAGCTCTAAATCATGTTGAAATACAGAAATAAGCACTTTTCAAAAACAAGCTCCAAATAGTGTTGAAATACAGAAATTTACACTTTTCCAAAAACAAGCTCCAAATCATGTTGAAATACAGAAATGAACACTTTTCCAAAAACAAGCTCTAAATCATGTTGAAAAACAGAAAAAACACTTTTCCATAAACAAGCTCTAAATCATGTTGAAAAACAGAAATAAACACTTTTCCAAAAACAAGCTCTAAATCGTGTTGAAACACAGAAATAAGCACTTTTCAAAAACAAGCTCCAAATCATGTTGAAATACAGAAATAAACACTTTTCCATAAACAAGCTCTAAATCATGTTGAAAAACAGAAATAAACACTTTTCCAAAAACAAGCTCTAAATCGTGTTGAAACACAGAAATAAGCACTATTCAAAAACAAGCTCCAAATCATGTTGAAATACAGAAATTTACACTTTTCCAAAAACAAGCTCCAAATCATGTTGAAATACAGAAATGAACACTTTCCAAAAACAAGCTCCAAATCATGTTGAAATACAGAAATGAACACTTTTCCAAAAACAAGCTCTAAATCATGTTGAAAAACAGAAAAACCACTTTTCCATAAACAAGCTCCAAATCATGTTGAAATACAGAAATGAACACTTTTCCAAAAACAAGCTCCAAATCATGTTGAAATACAGAAATAAGCACTTTTCCATAAACAAGCTCTAAATCATGTTTGATGCACTCTGTAAATAAATTTTATTTCAGTACTGTTTAATCAGGATAATAGGAACACTGTGGACAGTTTTCAGCAAGTTGCAACGTTGAAATACAGAAATAAACACTTTTCCAAAAACAAGCTCTAAATCATGTTGAAACACAGAAATAAGCACTTTTCAAAAACAAGCTCTAAATCATGTTGAAACACAGAAATAAGCACTTTTCAAAAACAAGCTCCAAATCATGTTGAAATACAGAAATTTACACTTTTCCAAAAACAAGCTCCAAATCATGTTGAAATACAGAAATGAACACTTTTCCAAAAACAAGCTCTAAATCATGTTGAAACCCAGAAATAAGCACTTTTCAAAAACAAGCTCCAAATCATGTTGAAATAGAGAAATTTACACTTTTCCAAAAACAAGCTCCAAATCATGTTGAAATACAGAAATGAACACTTTTCCAAAAACAAGCTCCAAATCATGTTGAAATACAGAAATTAACACTTTTCCAAAAACAAGCTCTAAATCATGTTGAAATACAGAAATGAACACTTTTCCAAAAACAAGCTCCGAATCATGTTGATATACTGAAATAAACACTTTTCCATAAACAAGCTCTAAATCATGTTGAAATACAGAAATTTACACTTTTCCAAAAACAAGCTCCAAATCATGTTGAAAAACAGAAAAAACACTTTTCCATAAACAAGCTCTAAATCATGTTGAAATACAGAAATAGAACACTTTTCAAAAACAAGCTCCAAATCATGTTGAAATACAGAAATAAACACTTTTCCATAAACAAGCTCTAAATCATGTTTGATGCACTCTGTAAGTAAATTTTATTTCAGTACTGTTTAATCAGGATGATAAGAACACTGTGGACAGTTTTCAGCAAGTTGCAACAGTTGAAATACAGAAATAAACACTTTTCCAAAAACAAGCTCTAAATCATGTTGAAAAACAGAAAAAACACTTTTCCATAAACAAGCTCTAAATCATGTTTGATGCACTCTGTAAGTAAATGTTATTTCAGTACTGTTTAATCAGGATGGTAGGAACACTGTGGACAGTTTTCAGCAAGTTGCAACATTGAAATACAGAAATAAACACTTTTCCAAAAACAAGCTCTAAATCATGTTGAAAAACAGAAAAAACAGTTTTCCATAAACAAGCTCTAAATCATGTTGAAATACAGAAATAAGCACTTTTCAAAAACAAGCTCCAAATCATGTTGAAATACAGAAATGAACACTATTCCATAAACAAGCTCCAAATCATGTTGAAATACAGAAATGAACACTTTTCCAAAAACAAGCTCCAAATCATGTTGAAATACAGAAATAAGCACTTTTCAAAAACAAGCTCCAAATCATGTTGAAATACAGAAATAAACACTTTTCCATAAACAAGCTCTAAATCATGTTTGATGCACTCTGTAAGTAGATTTTATTTCAGTACTGTTTAATCAGGATGATAGGAACACTGTGGACAGTTTTCAGCAAGTTGCAACATTGAAATACAGAAATAAAGACTTTTTCAAAAACAAGCTCCAAATCATGTTGAAATACAGAAATTTACACTTTTCCAAAAACAAGCTCTAAATCATGTTGAAAAACAGAAAAAACACTTTTCCATAAACAAGCTCCAAATCATGTTGAAATACAGAAATGAACACTTTTCCAAAAACAAGCTCCAAATCATGTTGAAATACAGAAATAAGCACTTTTCAAAAACAAGCTCCAAATCATGTTGAAATACAGAAATAAACACTTTTCCATAAACAAGCTCTAAATCATGTTTGATGCACTCTGTAAATAAATTTTATTTCAGTACTGTTTAATCAGGATGATAGGAACACTGTGGACAGTTTTCAGCAAGTTGCAACGTTGAAATACAGATATAAACACTTTTCCAAAAACAAGCTCTAAATCATGTTGAAACACAGAAATAAGCACTTTTCAAAAACAAGCTCTAAATCATGTTGAAACACAGAAATAAGCACTTTTCAAAAACAAGCTCCAAATCATGTTGAAATACAGAAATTTACACTTTTCCAAAAACAAGCTCCAAATCATGTTGAAATACAGAAATGAACACTTTTCCAAAAACAAGCTCCAAATCATGTTGAAATACAGAAATGAACACTTTTCCAAAAACAAGCTCTAAATCATGTTGAAAAACAGAAAAAACACTTTTCCATAAACAAGCTCTAAATCATGTTGAAAAACAGAAATAAACACTTTTCCAAAAACAAGCTCTAAATCGTGTTGAAACACAGAAATAAGCACTTTTCAAAAACAAGCTCCAAATCAT
The DNA here is from genome assembly GCF_029448725.1 of Salvelinus fontinalis. Classification (NCBI taxonomy): domain Eukaryota; kingdom Metazoa; phylum Chordata; class Actinopteri; order Salmoniformes; family Salmonidae; genus Salvelinus; species Salvelinus fontinalis. The sequence goes on from NW_026600319.1 coordinate 158,458, forward strand.
GTTGAAATACAGAAATAAACACTTTTCCATAAACAAGCTCTAAATCATGTTGAAAAACAGAAATAAACACTTTTCCAAAAACAAGCTCTAAATCGTGTTGAAACACAGAAATAAGCACTTTTCAAAAACAAGCTCCAAATCATGTTGAAATACAGAAATTTACACTTTTCCAAAAACAAGCTCCAAATCATGTTGAAATACAGAAATGAACACTTTCCAAAAACAAGCTCCAAATCATGTTGAAATACAGAAATGAAAATTTTTCCAAAAACAAGCTCTAAATCATGTTGAAAAACAGAAAAACCACTTTTCCATAAACAAGCTCCAAATCATGTTGAAATACAGAAATGAACACTTTTCCAAAAACAAGCTCCAAATCATGTTGAAATACAGAAATAAGCACTTTTCCATAAACAAGCTCTAAATCATGTTTGATGCACTCTGTAAATAAATTTTATTTCAGTACTGTTTAATCAGGATGATAGGAACACTGTGGACAGTTTTCAGCAAGTTGCAACTTTGAAATACAGATATAAACACTTTTCCAAAAACAAGCTCTAAATCATGTTGAAACACAGAAATAAGCACTTTTCAAAAACAAGCTCTAAATCATGTTGAAACACAGAAATAAGCACTTTTCAAAAACAAGCTCCAAATCATGTTGAAATACAGAAATTTACACTTTTCCAAAAACAAGCTCCAAATCATGTTGAAATACAGAAATGAACACTTTTCCAAAAACAAGCTCTAAATCATGTTGAAACCCAGAAATAAGCACTTTTCAAAAACAAGCTCCAAATCATGTTGAAATAGAGAAATTTACACTTTTCCAAAAACAAGCTCCAAATCATGTTGAAATACAGAAATGAACACTTTTCCAAAAACAAGCTCTAAATCATGTTGAAACACAGAAATAAGCACTTTTCAAAAACAAGCTCCAAATCATGTTGAAATACAGAAATTTACACTTTTCCAAAAACAAGCTCCAAATCATGTTGAAATACAGAAATTAACACTATTCCAAAAACAAGCTCTAAATCATGTTGAAATACAGAAATGAACACTTTTCCAAAAACAAGCTCCGAATCATGTTGAAATACAGAAATAAACACTTTTCCATAAACAAGCTCTAAATCATGTTTGATGCACTCTGTAAATAAATTTTATTTCAGTACTGTTTAATCAGGATGATAGGAACACTGTGGACAGTTTTCAGCAAGTTGCAACGTTGAAATACAGATATAAACACTTTTCCAAAAACAAGCTCTAAATCATGTTGAAACACAGAAATAAGCACTTTTCAAAAACAAGCTCTAAATCATGTTGAAACACAGAAATAAGCACTTTTCAAAAACAAGCTCCAAATAAAGTTGAAATACAGAAATTTACACTTTTCCAAAAACAAGCTCCAAATCATGTTGAAATACAGAAATGAACACTTTTCCAAAAACAAGCTCTAAATCATGTTGAAAAACAGAAAAAACACTTTTCCATAAACAAGCTCTAAATCATGTTGAAAAACAGAAATAAACACTTTTCCAAAAACAAGCTCTAAATCGTGTTGAAACACAGAAATAAGCACTTTTCAAAAACAAGCTCCAAATCATGTTGAAATACAGAAATAAACACTTTTCCATAAACAAGCTCTAAATCATGTTGAAAAACAGAAATAAACACTTTTCCAAAAACAAGCTCTAAATCGTGTTGAAACACAGAAATAAGCACTATTCAAAAACAAGCTCCAAATCATGTTGAAATACAGAAATTTACACTTTTCCAAAAACAAGCTCCAAATCATGTTGAAATACAGAAATGAACACTTTCCAAAAACAAGCTCCAAATCATGTTGAAATACAGAAATGAACACTTTTCCAAAAACAAGCTCTAAATCATGTTGAAAAACAGAAAAACCACTTTTCCATAAACAAGCTCCAAATCATGTTGAAATACAGAAATGAACACTTTTCCAAAAACAAGCTCCAAATCATGTTGAAATACAGAAATAAGCACTTTTCCATAAACAAGCTCTAAATCATGTTTGATGCACTCTGTAAATAAATTTTATTTCAGTACTGTTTAATCAGGATAATAGGAACACTGTGGACAGTTTTCAGCAAGTTGCAACGTTGAAATACAGAAATAAACACTTTTCCAAAAACAAGCTCTAAATCATGTTGAAACACAGAAATAAGCACTTTTCAAAAACAAGCTCTAAATCATGTTGAAACACAGAAATAAGCACTTTTCAAAAACAAGCTCCAAATCATGTTGAAATACAGAAATTTACACTTTTCCAAAAACAAGCTCCAAATCATGTTGAAATACAGAAATGAACACTTTTCCAAAAACAAGCTCTAAATCATGTTGAAACCCAGAAATAAGCACTTTTCAAAAACAAGCTCCAAATCATGTTGAAATAGAGAAATTTACACTTTTCCAAAAACAAGCTCCAAATCATGTTGAAATACAGAAATGAACACTTTTCCAAAAACAAGCTCCAAATCATGTTGAAATACAGAAATTAACACTTTTCCAAAAACAAGCTCTAAATCATGTTGAAATACAGAAATGAACACTTTTCAAAAACAAGCTCCGAATCATGTTGATATACTGAAATAAACACTTTTCCATAAACAAGCTCTAAATCATGTTGAAATACAGAAATTTACACTTTTCCAAAAACAAGCTCCAAATCATGTTGAAAAACAGAAAAAACACTTTTCCATAAACAAGCTCTAAATCATGTTGAAATACAGAAATAGAAACTTTTCAAAAACAAGCTCCAAATCATGTTGAAATACAGAAATAAACACTTTTCCATAAACAAGCTCTAAATCATGTTTGATGCACTCTGTAAGTAAATTTTATTTCAGTACTGTTTAATCAGGATGATAAGAACACTGTGGACAGTTTTCAGCAAGTTGCAACGTTGAAATACAGAAATAAACACTTTTCCAAAAACAAGCTCTAAATCATGTTGAAAAACAGAAAAAACACTTTTCCATAAACAAGCTCTAAATCATGTTTGATGCACTCTGTAAGTAAATGTTATTTCAGTACTGTTTAATCAGGATGGTAGGAACACTGTGGACAGTTTTCAGCAAGTTGCAACATTGAAATACAGAAATAAACACTTTTCCAAAAACAAGCTCTAAATCATGTTGAAAAACAGAAAAAACAGTTTTCCATAAACAAGCTCTAAATCATGTTGAAATACAGAAATAGGCACTTTTCAAAAACAAGCTCCAAATCATGTTGAAATACAGAAATAAACACTTTTCCATAAACAAGCTCTAAATCATGTTTGATGCACTCTGTAAGTACATTTTCTTTCAGTACTGTTTAATCAGGATGATAGGAACACTGTGGACAGTTTTCAGCAAGTTGCAACATTGAAATACAGAAATAAACACTTTTCCAAAAACAAGCTCTAAATCATGTTGAAACACAGAAATAAGCACTTTTCAAAAACAAGCTCCAAATCATGTTGAAATACAGAAATGAACACTATTCCATAAACAAGCTCCAAATCATGTTGAAATACAGAAATGAACACTTTTCCAAAAACAAGCTCCAAATCATGTTGAAATACAGAAATAAGCACTTTTCAAAAACAAGCTCCAAATCATGTTGAAATACAGAAATAAACACTTTTCCATAAACAAGCTCTAAATCATGTTTGATGCACTCTGTAAGTAGATTTTATTTCAGTACTGTTTAATCAGGATGATAGGAACACTGTGGACAGTTTTCAGCAAGTTGCAACATTGAAATACAGAAATAAAGACTTTTTCAAAAACAAGCTCCAAATCATGTTGAAATACAGAAATTTACACTTTTCCAAAAACAAGCTCTAAATCATGTTGAAAAACAGAAAAAACACTTTTCCATAAACAAGCTCCAAATCATGTTGAAATACAGAAATGAACACTTTTCCAAAAACAAGCTCCAAATCATGTTGAAATACAGAAATAAGCACTTTTCAAAAACAAGCTCCAAATCATGTTGAAATACAGAAATAAACACTTTTCCATAAACAAGCTCTAAATCATGTTTGATGCACTCTGTAAATAAATTTTATTTCAGTACTGTTTAATCAGGATGATAGGAACACTGTGGACAGTTTTCAGCAAGTTGCAACGTTGAAATACAGATATAAACACTTTTCCAAAAACAAGCTCTAAATCATGTTGAAACACAGAAATAAGCACTTTTCAAAAACAAGCTCTAAATCATGTTGAAACACAGAAATAAGCACTTTTCAAAAACAAGCTCCAAATCATGTTGAAATACAGAAATTTACACTTTTCCAAAAACAAGCTCCAAATCATGTTGAAATACAGAAATGAACACTTTTCCAAAAACAAGCTCCAAATCATGTTGAAATACAGAAATGAACACTTTTCCAAAAACAAGCTCTAAATCATGTTGAAAAACAGAAAAAACACTTTTCCATAAACAAGCTCTAAATCATGTTGAAAAACAGAAATAAACACTTTTCCAAAAACAAGCTCTAAATCGTGTTGAAACACAGAAATAAGCACTTTTCAAAAACAAGCTCCAAATCATGTTGAAATACAGAAATAAACACTTTTCCATAAACAAGCTCTAAATCATGTTGAAAAACAGAAATAAACACTTTTCCAAAAACAAGCTCCAAATCGTGTTGAAACACAGAAATAAGCACTTTTCCAAAAACAAGCTCCAAATCATGTTGAAATACAGAAATTAACACTTTTCCAAAAACAAGCTCCAAATCATGTTGAAATACAGAAATGAACACTTTCCAAAAACAAGCTCCAAATCATGTTGAAATACAGAAATGAACACTTTTCCAAAAACAAGCTCTAAATCATGTTGAAAAACAGAAAAACCACTTTTCCATAAACAAGCTCCAAATCATGTTGAAATACAGAAATGAACACTTTTCCAAAAACAAGCTCCAAATCATGTTGAAATACAGAAATAAGCACTTTTCCATAAACAAGCTCTAAATCATGTTTGATGCACTCTGTAAATAAATTTTATTTCAGTACTGTTTAATCAGGATGATAGGAACACTGTGGACAGTTTTCAGCAAGTTGCAACGTTGAAATACAGAAATAAACACTTTTCCAAAAACAAGCTCTAAATCATGTTGAAACACAGAAATAAGCACTTTTCAAAAACAAGCTCTAAATCATGTTGAAACACAGAAATAAGCACTTTTCAAAAACAAGCTCCAAATCATGTTGAAATACAGAAATTTACACTTTTCCAAAAACAAGCTCCAAATCATGTTGAAATACAGAAATGAACACTTTTCCAAAAACAAGCTCTAAATCATGTTGAAACCCAGAAATAAGCACTTTTCAAAAACAAGCTCCAAATCATGTTGAAATAGAGAAATTTACACTTTTCCAAAAACAAGCTCCAAATCATGTTGAAATACAGAAATGAACACTTTTCCAAAAACAAGCTCCAAATCATGTTGAAATACAGAAATTAACACTTTTCCAAAAACAAGCTCTAAATCATGTTGAAATACAGAAATGAACACTTTTCCAAAAACAAGCTCCAAATCATGTTGAAATACAGAAATAAGCACTTTTCAAAAACAAGCTCCAAATCATGTTGAAATACAGAAATAAACACTTTTCCATAAACAAGCTCTAAATCATGTTTGATGCACTCTGTAAGTAAATTTTATTTCAGTACTGTTTAATCAGGATGATAGGAACACTGTGGACAGTTTTCAGCAAGTTGCAACGTTGAAATACAGAAATAAACACTTTTCCAAAAACAAGCTCTAAATCATGTTGAAACACAGAAATAAGCACTTTTCAAAAACAAGCTCTAAATCATGTTGAAACACAGAAATAAGCACTTTTCAAAAACAAGCTCCAAATCATGTTGAAATACAGAAATTTACACTTTTCCAAAAACAAGCTCCAAATCATGTTGAAATACAGAAATGAACACTTTTCCAAAAACAAGCTCTAAATCATGTTGAAACCCAGAAATAAGCACTTTTCAAAAACAAGCTCCAAATCATGTTGAAATACAGAAATTTACACTTTTCCAAAAACAAGCTCCAAATCATGTTGAAATACAGAAATGAACACTTTTCCAAAAACAAGCTCCAAATCATGTTGAAATACAGAAATTAACACTATTCCAAAAACAAGCTCTAAATCATGTTGAAATACAGAAATGAACACTTTTCCAAAAACAAGCTCCGAATCATGTTGAAATACAGAAATAAGCACTTTTCAAAAACAAGCTCCAAATCATGTTGAAATACAGAAATAAACACTTTTCCATAAACAAGCTCTAAATCATGTTTGATGCACTCTGTAAATAAATTTTATTTCAGTACTGTTTAATCAGGATGATAGGAACACTGTGGACAGTTTTCAGCAAGTTGCAACGTTGAAATACAGAAATAAACACTTTTCCAAAAACAAGCTCTAAATCATGTTGAAACACAGAAATAAGCACTTTTCAAAAACAAGCTCTAAATCATGTTGAAACACAGAAATAAGCACTTTTCAAAAACAAGCTCCAAATCATGTTGAAATACAGAAATTTACACTTTTCCAAAAACAAGCTCCAAATCATGTTGAAATACAGAAATGAACACTTTTCCAAAAACAAGCTCCAAATCATGTTGAAATACAGAAATGAACACTTTTCCAAAAACAAGCTCTAAATCATGTTGAAAAACAGAAAAAACACTTTTCCATAAACAAGCTCTAAATCATGTTGAAAAACAGAAATAAACACTTTTCCAAAAACAAGCTCTAAATCGTGTTGAAACACAGAAATAAGCACTTTTCAAAAACAAGCTCCAAATCATGTTGAAATACAGAAATAAACACTTTTCCATAAACAAGCTCTAAATCATGTTGAAAAACAGAAATAAACACTTTTCCAAAAACAAGCTCTAAATCGTGTTGAAACACAGAAATAAGCACTTTTCAAAAACAAGCTCCAAATCATGTTGAAATACAGAAATGAACACTTTTCCAAAAACAAGCTCCAAATCATGTTGAAATACAGAAATGAACACTTTTCCAAAAACAAGCTCTAAATCATGTTGAAAAACAGAAAAACCACTTTTCCATAAACAAGCTCCAAATCATGTTGAAATACAGAAATGAACACTTTTCCAAAAACAAGCTCTAAATCATGTTGAAACACAGAAATAAGCACTTTTCAAAAACAAGCTCCAAATCATGTTGAAATACAGAAATTTACACTTTTCCAAAAACAAGCTCCAAATCATGTTGAAATACAGAAATAAACACTTTTCCATAAACAAGCTCTAAATCATGTTTGATGCACTCTGTAAGTTAATTTTATTTCAGTACTGTTTAATCAGGATTGATAGGAACACTGTGGACAGTTTTCAGCAAGTTGCAACGTTGAAATACAGAAATAAACACTTTTCCAAAAACAAGCTCTAAATCATGTTGAAAAACAGAAAAAACACTTTTCCATAAACAAGCTCTAAATCATGTTGAAATACAGAAATAAGCACTTTCAAAAAAAAAGCTCCAAATCATGTTGAAATACAGAAATAAGCACTTTTCAAAAACAAGCTCTAAATCATGTTTGATGCACTCTGTAAGTTAATTTTATTTCAGTACTGTAATCAGGATGATAAGATCACTCTGGACAGTTTTCAGCAAGTTGCAACATTGAAATACAGAAATAAAAAGTTTTCCAAAAACAAGCTCTAAATCATGTTGAAAAACAGAAAAAAAAAGTTTTCCACAAACAAGCTCTAAATCATGTTGAAATACAGAAATAAGCACTTTTCAAAAACAAGCTCCAAATCATGTTGAAATACAGAAATTTACACTTTTCCATAAACAAGCTCCAAATCATGTTGAAATACAGAAATGAACACTTTTCCAAAAACAAGCTCCGAATCATGTTGATATACTGAAATAAACACTTTTCAAAAACAAGCTCCAAATCATGTTGAAAAACAGAAAAAACAGTTTTCCACAAACAAGCTCTAAATCATGTTTGATGCACTCTGTAAGTAAATTTTATTTCAGTACTGTTTAATCAGGATGGTAGGAACACTGTGGACAGTTTTCAGCAAGTTGCAACATTGAAATACAGAAATAAACACTTTTCCAAAAACAAGCTCTAAATCATGTTGAAAAACAGAAAAAACACTTTTCCATAAACAAGCTCTAAATCATGTTGAAATACAGAAATAGGCACTTTTCAAAAACAAGCTCCAAATCATGTTGAAATACAGAAATAAACACTTTTCCATAAACAAGCTCTAAATCATGTTTGATGCACTCTGTCAGTTAATTTTATTTCAGTACTGTAATCAGGATGATAAGATCACTCTGGACAGTTTTCAGCAAGTTGCAACATTGAAATACAGAAATAAAAAGTTTTCCTAAAACAAGCTCTAAATCATGTTGAAAAACAGAAAAAACACTTTTCCATAAACAAGCTCTAAATCATGTTGAAATACAGAAATAGGCACTTTTCAAAAACAAGCTCCAAATCATGTTGAAATACAGAAATAAGCACTTTTCCATAAACAAGCTCTAAATCATGTTTGATGCACTCTGTAAATAAATTTTATTTCAGGACTGTTTAATCAGGATGATAGGAACACTGTGGACAGTTTTCAGCAAGTTGCAACGTTGAAATACAGAAATAAACACTTTTCCAAAAACAAGCTCTAAATCATGTTGAAACACAGAAATAAGCACTTTTCAAAAACAAGCTCTAAATCATGTTGAAACACAGAAATAAGCACTTTCCAAAAACAAGCTCCAAATCATGTTGAAATACAGAAATTTACACTTTTCCAAAAACAAGCTCTAAATCATGTTGAAACCCAGAAATAAGCACTTTTCAAAAACAAGCTCCAAATCATGTTGAAATAGAGAAATTAACACTTTTCCAAAAACAAGCTCCAAATCATGTTGAAATACAGAAATGAACACTTTTCCAAAAACAAGCTCTAAATCATGTTGAAACACAGAAATAAGCACTTTTCAAAAACAAGCTCCAAATCATGTTGAAATACAGAAATTTACACTTTTCCAAAAACAAGCTCCAAATCATGTTGAAATACAGAAATAAACACTTTTCCAAAAACAAGCTCTAAATCATGTTGAAAAACAGAAAAAACACTTTTCCATAAACAAGCTCCAAATCATGTTGAAATACAGAAATAAGCACTTTTCAAAAACAAGCTCCAAATCATGTTGAAATACAGAAATAAACACTTTTCCATAAACAAGCTCTAAATCATGTTTGATGCACTCTGTAAGTTAATTTTATTTCAGTACTGTAATCAGGATGATAAGATCACTCTGGACAGTTTTCAGCAAGTTGCAACATTGAAATACAGAAATAAACAGTTTTCCAAAAACAAGCTCTAAATCATGTTGAAAAACAGAAAAAACACTTTTCCATAAACAAGCTCTAAATCATGTTGAAATACAGAAATAGGCACTTTTCAAAAACAAGCTCCAAATCATGTTGAAATACAGAAATAAACACTTTTCCATAAACAAGCTCTAAATCATGTTTGATGCACTCTGTAAGTACATTTTATTTCAGTACTGTTTAATCAGGATGATAGGAACACTGTGGACAGTTTTCAGCAAGTTGCAACATTGAAATACAGAAATAAACACTTTTCCAAAAACAAGCTCTAAATCATGTTGAAACACAGAAATTTAGCACTTTTCCAAAAACAAGCTCCAAATCATGTTGAAATACAGAAATTAACACTTTTCCAAAAACAAGCTCTAAATCATGTTGAAATACAGAAATGAACACTTTTCCATAAACAAGCTCCGAATCATGTTGATATACTGAAATAAACACTTTTCCATAAACAAGCTCTAAATCATGTGGAAATACAGAAATTTACACTTTTCCAAAAACAAGCTCCAAATCATGTTGAAATACAGAAATGAACACTTTTCCAAAAACAAGCTCCAAATCATGTTGAAATACAGAAATGAACACTTTTCCAAAAACAAGCTCTAAATCATGTTGAAAAACAGAAAAAACACTTTTCCATAAACAAGCTCTAAATCATGTTGAAATACAGAAATAGAACACTTTTCCAAAAACAAGCTCCAAATCATGTTGAAATACAGAAATAAACACTTTTCCATAAACAAGCTCTAAATCATGTTTGATGCACTCTGTAAGTAAATTTTATTTCAGTACTGTTTAATCAGGATGATAAGAACACTCTGGACAGTTTTCAGCAAGTTGCAACATTGAAATACAGAAATAAACACTTTTCCAAAAACAAGCTCTAAATCATGTTGAAAAACAGAAAAAAAAGTTTTCCACAAACAAGCTCTAAATCATGTTGAAATACAGAAATAAGCACTTTTCCAAAAACAAGCTCAAAATCATGTTGAAATACAGAAATAAGCACTTTTCAAAAACAAGCTCCAAATCATGTTGAAATACAGAAATAAACACTTTTCCATAAACAAGCTCTAAATCATGTTTGATGCACTCTGTAAGTTAATTTTATTTCAGTACTGTTTAATCAGGATTGATAGGAACACTGTGGACAGTTTTCAGCAAGTTGCAACGTTGAAATACAGAAATAAACACTTTTCCAAAAACAAGCTCTAAATCATGTTGAAAAACAGAAAAAACACTTTTCCATAAACAAGCTCTAAATCATGTTGAAATACAGAAATAAGCACTTTTCAAAAAACAAGCTCCAAATCATGTTGAAATACAGAAATAAGCACTTTTCCAAAAACAAGCTCTAAATCATGTTTGATGCACTCTGTAAGTTAATTTTATTTCAGTACTGTAATCAGGATGATAAGATCACTCTGGACAGTTTTCAGCAAGTTGCAACATTGAAATACAGAAATAAAAACTTTTCCAAAAACAAGCTCTAAATCATGTTGAAAAACAGAAAAAAACAGTTTTCCACAAACAAGCTCTAAATCATGTTGAAATACAGAAATAAGCACTTTTCAAAAACAAGCTCCAAATCATGTTGAAATACAGAAATTTACACTTTTCCATAAACAAGCTCCAAATCATGTTGAAATACAGAAATGAACACTTTTCCAAAAACAAGCTACAAATCATGTTGAAATACAGAAATAAACACTTTTCAAAAACAAGCTCCAAATCATGTTGAAAAACAGAAAAAACAGTTTTCCACAAACAAGCTCTAAATCATGTTTGATGCACTCTGTAAGTAAATTTTATTTCAGTACTGTTTAATCAGGATGGTAGGAACACTGTGGACAGTTTTCAGCAAGTTGCAACATTGAAATACAGAAATAAACACTTTTCCAAAAACAAGCTCTAAATCATGTTGAAAAACAGAAAAAACACTTTTCCATAAACAAGCTCTAAATCATGTTGAAATACAGAAATAGGCACTTTTCAAAAACAAGCTCCAAATCATGTTGAAATACAGAAATAAGCACTTTTCCATAAACAAGCTCTAAATCATGTTTGATGCACTCTGTCAGTTAATTTTATTTCAGTACTGTAATCAGGATGATAAGATCACTCTGGACAGTTTTCAGCAAGTTGCAACATTGAAATACAGAAATAAACAGTTTTCCTAAAACAAGCTCTAAATCATGTTGAAAAACAGAAATAAACACTTTTCCACAAACAAGCTCTAAATCATGTTGAAATAGAGAAATAAGCACTTTTCCAAAAACAAGCTCCAAATCATGTTGAAATACAGGAATTTACACTTTTCCAAAAACAAGCTCCAAATCATGTTGAAATACAGAAATGAACACTTTTCCAAAAACAAGCTCCAAATCATGTTGAAATACAGAAATAAGCACTTTTCAAAAACAAGCTCCAAATCATGTTGAAATACAGAAATAAACACTTTTCCATAAACAAGCTCTAAATCATGTTTGATGCACTCTGTAAATAAATTTTATTTCAGTACTGTTTAATCAGGATGATAGGAACACTGTGGACAGTTTTCAGCAAGTTGCAACGTTGAAATACAGAAATAAACACTTTTCCAAAAACAAGCTCTAAATCATGTTGAAACACAGAAATAAGCACTTTTCAAAAACAAGCTCTAAATCATGTTGAAATACAGAAATTTACACTTTTCCAAAAACAAGCTCCAAATCATGTTGAAATACAGAAATGAACACTTTTCCAAAAACAAGCTCCAAATCATGTTGAAATACAGAAATGAACACTTTTCCAAAAACAAGCTCTAAATCATGTTGAAAAACAGAAAAAACACTTTTCCATAAACAAGCTCTAAATCATGTTGAAAAACAGAAATAAACACTTTTCCAAAAACAAGCTCTAAATCGTGTTGAAACACAGAAATAAGCACTTTTCAAAAACAAGCTCCAAATCATGTTGAAATACAGAAATAAACACTTTTCCATAAACAAGCTCTAAATCATGTTGAAAAACAGAAATAAACACTTTTCCAAAAACAAGCTCTAAATCGTGTTGAAACACAGAAATAAGCACTTTTCAAAAACAAGCTCCAAATCATGTTGAAATACAGAAATGAACACTTTCCAAAAACAAGCTCCAAATCATGTTGAAATACAGAAATGAACACTTTTCCAAAAACAAGCTCTAAATCATGTTGAAAAACAGAAATAACCACTTTTCCAAAAACAAGCTCCAAATCATGTTGAAATACAGAAATGAACACTTTTCCAAAAACAAGCTCCAAATCATGTTGAAATACAGAAATAAGCACTTTTCCATAAACAAGCTCTAAATCATGTTTGATGCACTCTGTAAATAAATTTTATTTCAGTACTGTTTAATCAGGATGATAGGAACACTGTGGACAGTTTTCAGCAAGTTGCAACGTTGAAATACAGAAATAAACACTTTTCCAAAAACAAGCTCTAAATCATGTTGAAACACAGAAATAAGCACTTTTCAAAAACAAGCTCTAAATCATGTTGAAACACAGAAATAAGCACTTTTCAAAAACAAGCTCCAAATCATGTTGAAATACAGAAATTTACACTTTTCCAAAAACAAGCTCCAAATCATGTTGAAATACAGAAATGAACACTTTTCCAAAAACAAGCTCCAAATCATGTTGAAATACAGAAATAAGCACTTTTCCAAAAACAAGCTCCAAATCATGTTGAAATAGAGAAATTTACACTTTTCCAAAAACAAGCTCCAAATCATGTTGAAATACAGAAATGAACACTTTTCCAAAAACAAGCTCTAAATCATGTTGAAACACAGAAATAAGCACTTTTCAAAAACAAGCTCCAAATCATGTTGAAATACAGAAATTTACACTTTTCCAAAAACAAGCTCCAAATCATGTTTGATGCACTCTGTAAGTTAATTTTATTTCAGTACTGTTTAATCAGGATTGATAGGAACACTGTGGACAGTTTTCAGCAAGTTGCAACGTTGAAATACAGAAATAAACACTTTTCCAAAAACAAGCTCTAAATCATGTTGAAAAACAGAAAAAACACTTTTCCATAAACAAGCTCTAAATCATGTTGAAATACAGAAATAAGCACTTTTCAAAAAACAAGCTCCAAATCATGTTGAAATACAGAAATAAACACTTTTCCATAAACAAGCTCTAAATCATGTTTGATGCACTCTGTCAGTTAATTTTATTTCAGTACTGTAATCAGGATGATAAGATCACTCTGGACAGTTTTCAGCAAGTTGCAACATTGAAATACAGAAATAAAAAGTTTTCCAAAAACAAGCTCTAAATCATGTTGAAAAACAGAAAAAAAAAGTTTTCCACAAACAAGCTCTAAATCTTGTTGAAATAGAGAAATAAGCACTTTTCAAAAACAAGCTCCAAATCTTGTTGAAATACAGAAATGAACACTTTTCCAAAAACAAGCTCCAAATCATGTTGAAATACAGAAATAAGCACTTTTCAAAAACAAGCTCCAAATCATGTTGAAATACAGAAATAAACACTTTTCCATAAACAAGCTCTAAATCATGTTTGATGCACTCTGTAAGTAGATTTTATTTCAGTACTGTTTAATCAGGATGATAGGAACACTGTGGACAGTTTTCAGCAAGTTGCAACATTGAAATACAGAAATAAAGACTTTTTCAAAAACAAGCTCCAAATCATGTTGAAATACAGAAATTAACACTTTTCCAAAAACAAGCTCTAAATCATGTTGAAAAACAGAAAAAACACTTTTCCATAAACAAGCTCTAAATCATGTTGAAATACAGAAATGAACACTTTTCCAAAAACAAGCTCTAAATCATGTTGAAAAACAGAAATAAACACTTTTCCAAAAACAAGCTCTAAATCGTGTTGAAACACAGAAATAAGCACTTTTCCATAAACAAGCTCTAAATCATGTTGAAAAACAGAAATAAACACTTTTCCAAAAACAAGCTCTAAATCGTGTTGAAACACAGAAATAAGCACTTTTCCAAAAACAAGCTCCAAATCATGTTGAAATACAGAAATGAACACTTTTCCAAAAACAAGCTCCAAATCATGTTGAAATACAGAAATGAACACTTTTCCAAAAACAAGCTCTAAATCATGTTGAAAAACAGAAAAACCACTTTTCCATAAACAAGCTCCAAATCATGTTGAAATACAGAAATGAACACTTTTCCAAAAACAAGCTCCAAATCATGTTGAAATACAGAAATAAGCACTTTTCCATAAACAAGCTCTAAATCATGTTTGATGCACTCTGTAAATAAATTTTATTTCAGTACTGTTTAATCAGGATGATAGGAACACTGTGGACAGTTTTCAGCAAGTTGCAACGTTGAAATACAGAAATAAACACTTTTCCAAAAACAAGCTCTAAATCATGTTGAAACACAGAAATAAGCACTTTTCAAAAACAAGCTCCAAATCATGTTGAAATACAGAAATTTACACTTTTCCAAAAACAAGCTCCAAATCATGTTGAAATACAGAAATGAACACTTTTCCAAAAACAAGCTCTAAATCATGTTGAAACCCAGAAATAAGCACTTTTCAAAAACAAGCTCCAAATCATGTTGAAATAGAGAAATTTACACTTTTCCAAAAACAAGCTCCAAATCATGTTGAAATACAGAAATGAACACTTTTCCAAAAACAAGCTCTAAATCATGTTGAAACACAGAAATAAGCACTTTTCAAAAACAAGCTCCAAATCATGTTGAAATACAGAAATATACACTTTTCCAAAAACAAGCTCCAAATCATGTTGAAATACAGAAATAAACACTTTTCCATAAACAAGCTCTAAATCATGTTTGATGCACTCTGTAAGTTAATTTTATTTCAGTACTGTTTAATCAGGATTGATAGGAACACTGTGGACAGTTTTCAGCAAGTTGCAACGTTGAAATACAGAAATAAACACTTTTCCAAAAACAAGCTCTAAATCATGTTGAAAAACAGAAAAAACACTTTTCCATAAACAAGCTCTAAATCATGTTGAAATACAGAAATAAGCACTTTCAAAAAACAAGCTCCAAATCATGTTGAAATACAGAAATAAGCACTTTTCCAAAAACAAGCTCTAAATCATGTTTGATGCACTCTGTAAGTTAATTTTATTTCAGTACTGTAATCAGGATGATAAGAACACTCTGGACAGTTTTCAGCAAGTTGCAACATTGAAATACAGAAATAAACAGTTTTCCAAAAACAAGCTCTAAATCATGTTGAAAAACAGAAAAAAACAGTTTTCCACAAACAAGCTCTAAATCATGTTGAAATACAGAAATAAGCACTTTTCAAAAACAAGCTCCAAATCATGTTGAAATACAGAAATTTACACTTTTCCAAAAACAAGCTCCAAATCATGTTGAAATACAGAAATGAACACTTTTCCAAAAACAAGCTCCGAATCATGTTGAAATACAGAAATAAACACTTTTCAAAAACAAGCTCCAAATCATGTTGAAAAACAGAAATAAACAGTTTTCCACAAACAAGCTCTAAATCATGTTTGATGCACTCTGTAAGTAAATTTTATTTCAGTACTGTTTAATCAGGATGGTAGGAACACTGTGGACAGTTTTCAGCAAGTTGCAACATTGAAATACAGAAATAAACACTTTTCCAAAAACAAGCTCTAAATCATGTTGAAAAACAGAAAAAACACTTTTCCATAAACAAGCTCTAAATCATGTTGAAATACAGAAATAGGCACTTTTCAAAAACAAGCTCCAAATCATGTTGAAATACAGAAATAAACACTTTTCCATAAACAAGCTCTAAATCATGTTTGATGCACTCTGTCAGTTAATTTTATTTCAGTACTGTAATCAGGATGATAAGATCACTCTGGACAGTTTTCAGCAAGTTGCAACATTGAAATACAGAAATAAAAAGTTTTCCTAAAACAAGCTCTAAATCATGTTGAAAAATAGAAAAAACACTTTTCCATAAACAAGCTCTAAATCATGTTGAAATACAGAAATAGGCACTTTTCAAAAACAAGCTCCAAATCATGTTGAAATACAGAAATAAGCACTTTTCCATAAACAAGCTCTAAATCATGTTTGATGCACTCTGTAAATAAATTTTATTTCAGGACTGTTTAATCAGGATGATAGGAACACTGTGGACAGTTTTCAGCAAGTTGCAACGTTGAAATACAGAAATAAACACTTTTCCAAAAACAAGCTCTAAATCATGTTGAAACACAGAAATAAGCACTTTTCAAAAACAAGCTCTAAATCATGTTGAAACACAGAAATAAGCACTTTCCAAAAACAAGCTCCAAATCATGTTGAAATACAGAAATTTACACTTTTCCAAAAACAAGCTCTAAATCATGTTGAAACCCAGAAATAAGCACTTTTCAAAAACAAGCTCCAAATCATGTTGAAATAGAGAAATTTACACTTTTCCAAAAACAAGCTCCAAATCATGTTGAAATACAGAAATGAACACTTTTCCAAAAACAAGCTCTAAATCATGTTGAAACACAGAAATAAGCACTTTTCAAAAACAAGCTCCAAATCATGTTGAAATACAGAAATTTACACTTTTCCAAAAACAAGCTCCAAATCATGTTGAAATACAGAAATAAACACTTTTCCATAAACAAGCTCTAAATCATGTTTGATGCACTCTGTAAGTTAATTTTATTTCAGTACTGTTTAATCAGGATTGATAGGAACACTGTGGACAGTTTTCAGCAAGTTGCAACGTTGAAATACAGAAATAAACACTTTTCCAAAAACAAGCTCTAAATCATGTTGAAAAACAGAAAAAACACTTTTCCATAAACAAGCTCCAAATCATGTTGAAATACAGAAATAAGCACTTTTCAAAAACAAGCTCCAAATCATGTTGAAATACAGAAATAAACACTTTTCCATAAACAAGCTCTAAATCATGTTTGATGCACTCTGTAAGTTAATTTTATTTCAGTACTGTAATCAGGATGATAAGATCACTCTGGACAGTTTTCAGCAAGTTGCAACATTGAAATACAGAAATAAAAAGTTTTCCAAAAACAAGCTCTAAATCATGTTGAAAAACAGAAAAAACACTTTTCCATAAACAAGCTCTAAATCATGTTGAAATACAGAAATAGGCACTTTTCAAAAACAAGCTCCAAATCATGTTGAAATACAGAAATAAACACTTTTCCATAAACAAGCTCTAAATCATGTTTGATGCACTCTGTAAGTACATTTTATTTCAGTACTGTTTAATCAGGATGATAGGAACACTGTGGACAGTTTTCAGCAAGTTGCAACATTGAAATACAGAAATAAACACTTTTCCAAAAACAAGCTCTAAATCATGTTGAAACACAGAAATTTACACTTTTCCAAAAACAAGCTCCAAATCATGTTGAAATACAGAAATTAACACTTTTCCAAAAACAAGCTCTAAATCATGTTGAAATACAGAAATGAACACTTTTCCATAAACAAGTTCCGAATCATGTTGATATACTGAAATAAACACTTTTCCATAAACAAGCTCTAAATCATGTGGAAATACAGAAATTTACACTTTTCCAAAAACAAGCTCCAAATCATGTTGAAATACAGAAATGAACACTTTTCAAAAAACAAGCTCCAAATCATGTTGAAATACAGAAATGAACACTTTTCAAAAAACAAGCTCTAAATCATGTTGAAAAACAGAAAAAACACTTTTCCATAAACAAGCTCTAAATCATGTTGAAATACAGAAATAGAAACTTTTCAAAAACAAGCTCCAAATCATGTTGAAATACAGAAATAAACACTTTTCCATAAACAAGCTCTAAATCCTGTTTGATGCACTCTGTAAGTAAATTTTATTTCAGTACTGTTTAATCAGGATGATAAGAACACTCTGGACAGTTTTCAGCAAGTTGCAACATTGAAATACAGAAATAAAAACTTTTCCAAAAACAAGCTCTAAATCATGTTGAAAAACAGAAAAAAAAGTTTTCCACAAACAAGCTCTAAATCATGTTGAAATACAGAAATAAGCACTTTTCAAAAACAAGCTCAAAATCATGTTGAAATACAGAAATAAGCACTTTTCAAAAACAAGCTCCAAATCATGTTGAAATACAGAAATAAACACTTTTCCATAAACAAGCTCTAAATCATGTTTGATGCACTCTGTAAGTTAATTTTATTTCAGTACTGTTTAATCAGGATTGATAGGAACACTGTGGACAGTTTTCAGCAAGTTGCAACGTTGAAATACAGAAATAAACACTTTTCCAAAAACAAGCTCTAAATCATGTTGAAAAACAGAAAAAACACTTTTCCATAAACAAGCTCTAAATCATGTTGAAATACAGAAATAAGCACTTTCAAAAAAAAAGCTCCAAATCATGTTGAAATACAGAAATAAGCACTTTTCAAAAACAAGCTCTAAATCATGTTTGATGCACTCTGTAAGTTAATTTTATTTCAGTACTGTAATCAGGATGATAAGATCACTCTGGACAGTTTTCAGCAAGTTGCAACATTGAAATACAGAAATAAAAAGTTTTCCAAAAACAAGCTCTAAATCATGTTGAAAAACAGAAAAAAAAAGTTTTCCACAAACAAGCTCTAAATCATGTTGAAATACAGAAATAAGCACTTTTCAAAAACAAGCTCCAAATCATGTTGAAATACAGAAATTTACACTTTTCCATAAACAAGCTCCAAATCATGTTGAAATACAGAAATGAACACTTTTCCAAAAACAAGCTCCGAATCATGTTGATATACTGAAATAAACACTTTTCAAAAACAAGCTCCAAATCATGTTGAAAAACAGAAAAAACAGTTTTCCACAAACAAGCTCTAAATCATGTTTGATGCACTCTGTAAGTAAATTTTATTTCAGTACTGTTTAATCAGGATGGTAGGAACACTGTGGACAGTTTTCAGCAAGTTGCAACATTGAAATACAGAAATAAACACTTTTCCAAAAACAAGCTCTAAATCATGTTGAAAAACAGAAAAAACACTTTTCCATAAACAAGCTCTAAATCATGTTGAAATACAGAAATAGGCACTTTTCAAAAACAAGCTCCAAATCATGTTGAAATACAGAAATAAACACTTTTCCATAAACAAGCTCTAAATCATGTTTGATGCACTCTGTCAGTTAATTTTATTTCAGTACTGTAATCAGGATGATAAGATCACTCTGGACAGTTTTCAGCAAGTTGCAACATTGAAATACAGAAATAAAAAGTTTTCCTAAAACAAGCTCTAAATCATGTTGAAAAACAGAAAAAAAAAGTTTTCCACAAACAAGCTCTAAATCATGTTGAAATAGAGAAATAAGCACTTTTCAAAAACAAGCTCCAAATCTTGTTGAAATACAGGAATTTACACTTTTCCAAAAACTAGCTCCAAATCATGTTGAAATACAGAAATGAACACTTTTCCAAAAACAAGCTCCAAATCATGTTGAAATACAGAAATAAGCACTTTTCAAAAACAAGCTCCAAATCATGTTGAAATACAGAAATAAACACTTTTCCATAAACAAGCTCTAAATCATGTTTGATGCACTCTGTAAATAAATTTTATTTCAGTACTGTTTAATCAGGATGATAGGAACACTGTGGACAGTTTTCAGCAAGTTGCAACGTTGAAATACAGATATAAACACTTTTCCAAAAACAAGCTCTAAATCATGTTGAAACACAGAAATAAGCACTTTTCAAAAACAAGCTCTAAATCATGTTGAAACACAGAAATAAGCACTTTTCAAAAACAAGCTCCAAATCATGTTGAAATACAGAAATTTACACTTTTCCAAAAACAAGCTCCAAATCATGTTGAAATACAGAAATGAACACTTTTCCAAAAACAAGCTCCAAATCATGTTGAAATACAGAAATGAACACTTTTCCAAAAACAAGCTCTAAATCATGTTGAAAAACAGAAAAAACACTTTTCCATAAACAAGCTCTAAATCATGTTGAAAAACAGAAATAAACACTTTTCCAAAAACAAGCTCTAAATCGTGTTGAAACACAGAAATAAGCACTTTTCAAAAACAAGCTCCAAATCATGTTGAAATACAGAAATAAACACTTTTCCATAAACAAGCTCTAAATCATGTTGAAAAACAGAAATAAACACTTTTCCAAAAACAAGCTCTAAATCGTGTTGAAACACAGAAATAAGCACTTTTCAAAAACAAGCTCCAAATCATGTTGAAATACAGAAATGAACACTTTCCAAAAACAAGCTCCAAATCATGTTGAAATACAGAAATGAACACTTTTCCAAAAACAAGCTCTAAATCATGTTGAAAAACAGAAAAACCACTTTTCCATAAACAAGCTCCAAATCATGTTGAAATACAGAAATGAACACTTTTCCAAAAACAAGCTCCAAATCATGTTGAAATACAGAAATAAGCACTTTTCCATAAACAAGCTCTAAATCATGTTTGATGCACTCTGTAAATAAATTTTATTTCAGTACTGTTTAATCAGGATGATAGGAACACTGTGGACAGTTTTCAGCAAGTTGCAACGTTGAAATACAGAAATAAACACTTTTCCAAAAACAAGCTCTAAATCATGTTGAAACACAGAAATAAGCACTTTTCAAAAACAAGCTCTAAATCATGTTGAAACACAGAAATAAGCACTTTTCAAAAACAAGCTCCAAATCATGTTGAAATACAGAAATTTACACTTTTCCAAAAACAAGCTCCAAATCATGTTGAAATACAGAAATGAACACTTTTCCAAAAACAAGCTCTAAATCATGTTGAAACCCAGAAATAAGCACTTTTCAAAAACAAGCTCCAAATCATGTTGAAATAGAGAAATTTACACTTTTCCAAAAACAAGCTCCAAATCATGTTGAAATACAGAAATGAACACTTTTCCAAAAACAAGCTCTAAATCATGTTGAAACACAGAAATAAGCACTTTTCAAAAACAAGCTCCAAATCATGTTGAAATACAGAAATTTACACTTTTCCAAAAACAAGCTCCAAATCATGTTTGATGCACTCTGTAAGTTAATTTTATTTCAGTACTGTTTAATCAGGATTGATAGGGACACTCTGGACAGTTTTCAGCAAGTTGCAACGTTGAAATACAGAAATAAACACTTTTCCAAAAACAAGCTCTAAATCATGTTGAAAAACAGAAAAAACACTTTTCCATAAACAAGCTCTAAATCATGTTGAAATACAGAAATAAGCACTTTCAAAAAAAAAGCTCCAAATCATGTTGAAATACAGAAATAAGCACTTTTCAAAAACAAGCTCTAAATCATGTTTGATGCACTCTGTAAGTTAATTTTATTTCAGTACTGTAATCAGGATGATAAGATCACTCTGGACAGTTTTCAGCAAGTTGCAACATTGAAATACAGAAATAAAAAGTTTTCCAAAAACAAGCTCTAAATCATGTTGAAAAACAGAAAAAAAAAGTTTTCCACAAACAAGCTCTAAATCATGTTGAAATACAGAAATAAGCACTTTTCAAAAACAAGCTCCAAATCATGTTGAAATACAGAAATTTACACTTTTCCATAAACAAGCTCCAAATCATGTTGAAATACAGAAATGAACACTTTTCCAAAAACAAGCTCCGAATCATGTTGATATACTGAAATAAACACTTTTCAAAAACAAGCTCCAAATCATGTTGAAAAACAGAAAAAACAGTTTTCCACAAACAAGCTCTAAATCATGTTTGATGCACTCTGTAAGTAAATTTTATTTCAGTACTGTTTAATCAGGATGGTAGGAACACTGTGGACAGTTTTCAGCAAGTTGCAACATTGAAATACAGAAATAAACACTTTTCCAAAAACAAGCTCTAAATCATGTTGAAAAACAGAAAAAACACTTTTCCATAAACAAGCTCTAAATCATGTTGAAATACAGAAATAGGCACTTTTCAAAAACAAGCTCCAAATCATGTTGAAATACAGAAATAAACACTTTTCCATAAACAAGCTCTAAATCATGTTTGATGCACTCTGTCAGTTAATTTTATTTCAGTACTGTAATCAGGATGATAAGATCACTCTGGACAGTTTTCAGCAAGTTGCAACATTGAAATACAGAAATAAAAAGTTTTCCTAAAACAAGCTCTAAATCATGTTGAAAAACAGAAAAAAAAAGTTTTCCACAAACAAGCTCTAAATCATGTTGAAATAGAGAAATAAGCACTTTTCAAAAACAAGCTCCAAATCTTGTTGAAATACAGGAATTTACACTTTTCCAAAAACTAGCTCCAAATCATGTTGAAATACAGAAATGAACACTTTTCCAAAAACAAGCTCCAAATCATGTTGAAATACAGAAATAAGCACTTTTCAAAAACAAGCTCCAAATCATGTTGAAATACAGAAATAAACACTTTTCCATAAACAAGCTCTAAATCATGTTTGATGCACTCTGTAAATAAATTTTATTTCAGTACTGTTTAATCAGGATGATAGGAACACTGTGGACAGTTTTCAGCAAGTTGCAACGTTGAAATACAGATATAAACACTTTTCCAAAAACAAGCTCTAAATCATGTTGAAACACAGAAATAAGCACTTTTCAAAAACAAGCTCTAAATCATGTTGAAACACAGAAATAAGCACTTTTCAAAAACAAGCTCCAAATCATGTTGAAATACAGAAATTTACACTTTTCCAAAAACAAGCTCCAAATCATGTTGAAATACAGAAATGAACACTTTTCCAAAAACAAGCTCCAAATCATGTTGAAATACAGAAATGAACACTTTTCCAAAAACAAGCTCTAAATCATGTTGAAAAACAGAAAAAACACTTTTCCATAAACAAGCTCTAAATCATGTTGAAAAACAGAAATAAACACTTTTCCAAAAACAAGCTCTAAATCGTGTTGAAACACAGAAATAAGCACTTTTCAAAAACAAGCTCCAAATCATGTTGAAATACAGAAATAAACACTTTTCCATAAACAAGCTCTAAATCATGTTGAAAAACAGAAATAAACACTTTTCCAAAAACAAGCTCTAAATCGTGTTGAAACACAGAAATAAGCACTTTTCAAAAACAAGCTCCAAATCATGTTGAAATACAGAAATGAACACTTTCCAAAAACAAGCTCCAAATCATGTTGAAATACAGAAATGAACACTTTTCCAAAAACAAGCTCTAAATCATGTTGAAAAACAGAAAAACCACTTTTCCATAAACAAGCTCCAAATCATGTTGAAATACAGAAATGAACACTTTTCCAAAAACAAGCTCCAAATCATGTTGAAATACAGAAATAAGCACTTTTCCATAAACAAGCTCTAAATCATGTTTGATGCACTCTGTAAATAAATTTTATTTCAGTACTGTTTAATCAGGATGATAGGAACACTGTGGACAGTTTTCAGCAAGTTGCAACGTTGAAATACAGAAATAAACACTTTTCCAAAAACAAGCTCTAAATCATGTTGAAACACAGAAATAAGCACTTTTCAAAAACAAGCTCTAAATCATGTTGAAACACAGAAATAAGCACTTTTCAAAAACAAGCTCCAAATCATGTTGAAATACAGAAATTTACACTTTTCCAAAAACAAGCTCCAAATCATGTTGAAATACAGAAATGAACACTTTTCCAAAAACAAGCTCTAAATCATGTTGAAACCCAGAAATAAGCACTTTTCAAAAACAAGCTCCAAATCATGTTGAAATAGAGAAATTTACACTTTTCCAAAAACAAGCTCCAAATCATGTTGAAATACAGAAATGAACACTTTTCCAAAAACAAGCTCTAAATCATGTTGAAACACAGAAATAAGCACTTTTCAAAAACAAGCTCCAAATCATGTTGAAATACAGAAATTTACACTTTTCCAAAAACAAGCTCCAAATCATGTTTGATGCACTCTGTAAGTTAATTTTATTTCAGTACTGTTTAATCAGGATTGATAGGGACACTCTGGACAGTTTTCAGCAAGTTGCAACGTTGAAATACAGAAATAAACACTTTTCCAAAAACAAGCTCTAAATCATGTTGAAAAACAGAAAAAACACTTTTCCATAAACAAGCTCTAAATCATGTTGAAATACAGAAATAAGCACTTTCAAAAAAAAAGCTCCAAATCATGTTGAAATACAGAAATAAACACTTTTCCATAAACAAGCTCTAAATCATGTTTGATGCACTCTGTCAGTTAATTTTATTTCAGTACTGTAATCAGGATGATAAGATCACTCTGGACAGTTTTCAGCAAGTTGCAACATTGAAATACAGAAATAAAAAGTTTTCCAAAAACAAGCTCTAAATCATGTTGAAAAACAGAAAAAAAAAGTTTTCCACAAACAAGCTCTACATCTTGTTGAAATAGAGAAATAAGCACTTTTCAAAAACAAGCTCCAAATCTTGTTGAAATACAGGAATTTACACTTTTCCAAAAACAAGCTCCAAATCATGTTGAAATACAGAAATGAACACTTCCAAAAACAAGCTCCAAATCATGTTGAAATACAGAAATGAACACTTTTCCGAAAACAAGCTCCAAATCATGTTGAAATACAGAAATAAACACTTTTCCATAAACAAGCTCTAAATCATGTTTGATGCACTCTGTAAGTACATTTTATTTCAGTACTGTTTAATCAGGATGATAGGAACACTGTGGACAGTTTTCAGCAAGTTGCAACATTGAAATACAGAAATAAACACTTTTCCAAAAACAAGCTCTAAATCATGTTGAAACACAGAAATAAGCACTTTTCAAAAACAAGCTCCAAATCATGTTGAAATACAGAAATTTACACTTTTCCAAAAACAAGCTCTAAATCATGTTGAAATACAGAAATAGGCACTTTTCAAAAACAAGCTCCAAATCATGTTGAAATACAGAAATAAACACTTTTCCATAAACAAGCTCTAAATCATGTTTGATGCACTCTGTAAGTACATTTTATTTCAGTACTGTTTAATCAGGATGATAGGAACACTGTGGACAGTTTTCAGCAAGTTGCAACATTGAAATACAGAAATAAACACTTTTCCAAAAACAAGCTCTAAATCATGTTGAAACACAGAAATAAGCACTTTTCAAAAACAAGCTCCAAATCATGTTGAAATACAGAAATGAACACTTTTCCAAAAACAAGCTCCAAATCATGTTGAAATACAGAAATGTACACTTTTCCAAAAACAAGCTCTAAATCATGTTGAAACACAGAAATAAGCATTTTTCAAAAACAAGCTCCAAATCATGTTGAAATACAGAAATTTACACTTTTCCAAAAACATGCTCCAAATCATGTTGAAATACAGAAATGAACACTTCCAAAAACAAGCTCCAAATCATGTTGAAATACAGAAATGAACACTTTTCCGAAAACAAGCTCCAAATCATGTTGAAATACAGAAATAAACACTTTTCCATAAACAAGCTCTAAATCATGTTTGATGCACTCTGTAAGTACATTTTATTTCAGTACTGTTTAATCAGGATGATAGGAACACTGTGGACAGTTTTCAGCAAGTTGCAACATTGAAATACAGAAATAAACACTTTTCCAAAAACAAGCTCTAAATCATGTTGAAACACAGAAATAAGCACTTTTCAAAAACAAGCTCCAAATCATGTTGAAATACAGAAATTTACACTTTTCAAAAACAAGCTCCAAATCATGTTGAAATACAGAAATTTACACTTTTCCAAAAACAAGCTCCAAATCATGTTGAAATACAGAAATGAACACTTTTCCATAAACAAGCTCTCTAAATCATGTTGAAATACAGAAATAGGCACTTTTCAAAAACAAGCTCCAAATCATGTTGAAATACAGAAATAAACACTTTTCCATAAACAAGCTCTAAATCATGTTTGATGCACTCTGTAAGTACATTTTATTTCCGTACTGTTTAATCAGGATGATAGGAACACTGTGGACAGTTTTCAGCAAGTTGCAACATTGAAATACAGAAATAAACACTTTTCAAAAAACAAGCTCTAAATCATGTTGAAACACAGAAAAAAGCACTTTTCAAAAACAAGCTCCAAAACATGTTGAAATAGAGAAATTTACACTTTTCCAAAAACAAGCTCCAAATCATGTTGAAATACAGAAATGAACACTTTTCCAAAAACAAGCTCCAAATCATGTTGAAATACAGAAATAAACACTTTTCCATAAACAAGCTCCAAATCATGTTGAAATACAGAAATGAACACTTTTCCAAAAACAAGCTCCAAATCATGTTGAAATACAGAAATGAACACTTTTCCAAAAACAAGCTCTAAATCATGTTGAAAAACAGAAAAAACACTTTTCCATAAACAAGCTCTAAATCATGTTGAAATACAGAAATAGGCACTTTTTAAAAACAAGCTCCAAATCATGTTGAAAAACAGAAAAAACAGTTTTCCACAAACAAGCTCTAAATCATGTTGAAATACAGAAATAGGCACTTTTCAAAAACAAGCTCCAAATCATGTTGAAATACAGAAATAAACACTTTTCCATAAACAAGCTCTAAATCATGTTTGATGCACTCTGTAAGTACATTTTATTTCAGTACTGTTTAATCAGGATGATAGGAACACTGTGGACAGTTTTCAGCAAGTTGCAACATTGAAATACAGAAATAAACACTTTTCCAAAAACAAGCTCTAAATCATGTTGAAACACAGAAATAAGCACTTTTCAAAAACAAGCTCCAAATCATGTTGAAATACAGAAATTTACACTTTTCCAAAAACAAGCTCCAAATCATGTTGAAATACAGAAATAAACACTTTTCCATAAACAAGCTCTAAATCATGTTTGATGCACTCTGTAAGTACATTTTATTTCAGTACTGTTTAATCAGGATGATAGGAACACTGTGGACAGTTTTCAGCAAGTTGCAACATTGAAATACAGAAATAAACACTTTTCAAAAAACAAGCTCTAAATCATGTTGAAACACAGAAAAAAGCACTTTTCAAAAACAAGCTCCAAAACATGTTGAAATAGAGAAATTTACACTTTTCCAAAAACAAGCTCCAAATCATGTTGAAATACAGAAATGAACACTTTTCCAAAAACAAGCTCCAAATCATGTTGAAATACAGAAATAAACACTTTTCCATAAACAAGCTCCAAATCATGTTGAAATACAGAAATGAACACTTTTCCAAAAACAAGCTCCAAATCATGTTGAAATACAGAAATGAACACTTTTCCAAAAACAAGCTCTAAATCATGTTGAAAAACAGAAAAAACACTTTTCCATAAACAAGCTCTAAATCATGTTGAAATACAGAAATAGGCACTTTTCAAAAACAAGCTCCAAATCATGTTGAAATACAGAAATAAACACTTTTCCATAAACAAGCTCTAAATCATGTTTGATGCACTCTGTAAGTACATTTTATTTCAGTACTGTTTAATCAGGATGATAGAAACACTGTGGACAGTTTTCAGCAAGTTGCAACATTGAAATACAGAAATAAACACTTTTCCAAAAACAAGCTCTAAATCATGTTGAAACACAGAAATAAGCACTTTTCAAAAACAAGCTCCAAATCATGTTGAAATACAGAAATTTACACTTTTCCAAAACAAGCTCCAAATCATGTTGAAATACAGAAATTTACACTTTTCCAAAAACAAGCTCCAAATCATGTTGAAATACAGAAATGAACACTTTTCCAAAAACAAGCTCCAAATCGTGTTGAAATACAGAAATAAACACTTTTCCATAAACAAGCTCCAAATCATGTTGAAATACAGAAATGAACACTTTTCCAAAAACAAGCTCCAAATCATGTTGAAATACAGAAATGAACACTTTTCCAAAAACAAGCTCTAAATCATGTTGAAAAACAGAAAAAACACTTTTCCAAAAACAAGCTCCAAATCATGTTGAAATACAGAAATAAACACTTTTCCAAAAACAAGCTCCAAATCATGTTGAAATACAGAAATGAACACTTTTCCAAAAACAAGCTCCAAATCATGTTGAAATACAGAAATGAACACTTTTCCAAAAACAAGCTCTAAATCATGTTGAAACACAGAAATAAGTACTTTTCAAAAACAAGCTCTAAATCATGTTGAAATACAGAAATGTACACTTTTCCAAAAACAAGCTCTAAATCATGTTGAAACACAGAAATAAGCACTTTTCAAAAACAAGCTCCAAATCATGTTGAAATACAGAAATTTACACTTTTCCAAAAACAAGCTCCAAATCATGTTGAAATACAGAATGAACACTTTTCCAAAAACAAGCTCCAAATCATGTTGAAATACAGAAATGAACACTTTTCCAAAAACAAGCTCTAAATCATGTTGAAAAACAGAAAAAACACTTTTCCATAAACAAGCTCTAAATCATGTTGAAATACAGAAATAGGCACTTTTCAAAAACAAGCTCCAAATCATGTTGAAATACAGAAATAAACACTTTTCCATAAACAAGCTCTAAATCATGTTTGATGCACTCTGTAAGTACATTTTATTTCAGTACTGTTTAATCAGGATGATAGAAACACTGTGGACAGTTTTCAGCAAGTTGCAACATTGAAATACAGAAATAAACACTTTTCCAAAAACAAGCTCTAAATCATGTTGAAACACAGAAATAAGCACTTTTCAAAAACAAGCTCCAAATCATGTTGAAATACAGAAATGAACACTTTTCCAAAAACAAGCTCCAAATCATGTTGAAATACAGAAATGAACACTTTTCCAAAAACAAGCTCTAAATCATGTTGAAACACAGAAATAAGCACTTTTCAAAAACAAGCTCTAAATCATGTTGAAATACAGAAATGTACACTTTTCCAAAAACAAGCTCTAAATCATGTTGAAACACAGAAATAAGCATTTTTCAAAAACAAGCTCCAAATCATGTTGAAATACAGAAATTTACACTTTTCCAAAAACATGCTCCAAATCATGTTGAAATACAGAAATGAACACTTTTCCAAAAACAAGCTCCAAATCATGTTGAAATACAGAAATAAACACTTTTCCATAAACAAGCTCTAAATCATGTTTGATGCACTCTGTAAGTACATTTTATTTCAGTACTGTTTAATCAGGATGATAGGAACACTGTGGACAGTTTTCAGCAAGTTGCAACATTGAAATACAGAAATAAACACTTTTCCAAAAACAAGCTCTAAATCATGTTGAAACACAGAAATAAGCACTTTTCCAAAAACAAGCTCTAAATCATGTTGAAACACAGAAATAAGCATTTTTCAAAAACAAGCTCCAAATCATGTTGAAATACAGAAATTTACACTTTTCCAAAAACATGCTCCAAATCATGTTGAAATACAGAAATGAACACTTTTCCAAAAACAAGCTCCAAATCATGTTGAAATACAGAAATGAACACTTTTCCAAAAACAAGCTCCAAATCATGTTGAAATACAGAAATAAACACTTTTCCATAAACAAGCTCTAAATCATGTTTGATGCACTCTGTAAGTACATTTTATTTCAGTACTGTTTAATCAGGATGATAGGAACACTGTGGACAGTTTTCAGCAAGTTGCAACATTGAAATACAGAAATAAACACTTTTCCAAAAACAAGCTCTAAATCATGTTGAAACACAGAAATAAGCACTTTTCAAAAACAAGCTCCAAATCATGTTGAAATACAGAAATTTACACTTTTCCAAAAACAAGCTCCAAATCATGTTGAAATACAGAAATGAACACTTTTCCAAAAACAAGCTCTAAATCATGTTGAAAAACAGAAAAAACACTTTTCCATAAACAAGCTCTAAATCATGTTGAAATACAGAAATAGGCACTTTTCAAAAACAAGCTCCAAATCATGTTGAAATACAGAAATAAACATTTTTCCATAAACAAGCTCTAAATCATGTTTGATGCACTCTGTAAGTACATTTTATTTCAGTACTGTTTAATCAGGATGATAGGAACACTGTGGACAGTTTTCAGCAAGTTGCAACATTGAAATACAGAAATAAACACTTTTCCAAAAACAAGCTCTAAATCATGTTGAAACACAGAAATAAGCACTTTTCAAAAACAAGCTCCAAATCATGTTGAAATACAGAAATGAACACTTTTCCATAAACAAGCTCTAAATCATGTTGAAATACAGAAATAGGCACTTTTCAAAAACAAGCTCCAAATCATGTTGAAATACAGAAATAAACATTTTTCCATAAACAAGCTCTAAATCATGTTTGATGCACTCTGTAAGTACATTTTATTTCAGTACTGTTTAATCAGGATGATAGGAACACTGTGGACAGTTTTCAGCAAGTTGCAACATTGAAATACAGAAATAAACACTTTTCCAAAAACAAGCTCTAAATCATGTTGAAACACAGAAATAAGCACTTTTCAAAAACAAGCTCCAAATCATGTTGAAATACAGAAATGAACACTTTTCCATAAACAAGCTCTAAATCATGTTGAAATACAGAAATAGGCACTTTTCAAAAACAAGCTCCAAATCATGTTGAAATACAGAAATAAACATTTTTCCATAAACAAGCTCTAAATCATGTTTGATGCACTCTGTAAGTACATTTTATTTCAGTACTGTTTAATCAGGATGATAGGAACACTGTGGACAGTTTTCAGCAAGTTGCAACATTGAAATACAGAAATAAACACTTTTCCAAAAACAAGCTCTAAATCATGTTGAAACACAGAAATAAGCACTTTTCAAAAACAAGCTCCAAATCATGTTGAAATACAGAAATGAACACTTTTCCATAAACAAGCTCTAAACCATGTTCAAATACAGAAATAGGCACTTTTCAAAAACAAGCTCCAAATCATGTTGAAATACAGAAATAAACACTTTTCCATAAACAAGCTCTAAATCATGTTTGATGCACTCTGTAAGTACATTTTATTTCAGTACTGTTTAATCAGGATGATAGGAACACTGTGGACAGTTTTCAGCAAGTTGCAACATTGAAATACAGAAATAAACACTTTTCAAAAAACAAGCTCTAAATCATGTTGAAACACAGAAAAAAGCACTTTTCAAAAACAAGCTCCAAAACATGTTGAAATAGAGAAATTTACACTTTTCCAAAAACAAGCTCCAAATCATGTTGAAATACAGAAATTAACACTTTTCCAAAAACAAGCTCCAAATCATGTTGAAATACAGAAATGAACACTTTTCCAAAAACAAGCTCCAAATCATGTTGAAATACAGAAATAAACACTTTTCCATAAACAAGCTCCAAATCATGTTGAAATACAGAAATGAACACTTTTCCAAAAACAAGCTCCAAATCATGTTGAAATACAGAAATGAACACTTTTCCAAAAACAAGCTCTAAATCATGTTGAAACACAGAAATAAGCACTTTTCAAAAACAAGCTCCAAATCATGTTGAAATACAGAAATTTACACTTTTCCAAAAACAAGCTCCAAATCATGTTGAAATACAGAAATGAACAATTTTCCAAAAACAAGCTCCAAATCATGTTGAAATACAGAAATAAACACTTTTCAAAAACAAGCTCCAAATCATGTTGAAATACAGAAATAAACACTTTTCCATAAACAAGCTCTAAATCATGTTTGATGCACTCTGTAAGTACATTTTATTTCAGTACTGTTTAATCAGGATGATAGGAACACTGTGGACAGTTTTCAGCAAGTTGCAACATTGAAATACAGAAATTTACACTTTTCCAAAAACAAGCTCCAAATCATGTTGAAATACAGAAATGAACACTTTTCCAAAAACAAGCTCCAAATCATGTTGAAATACAGAAATGAACACTTTTCCAAAAACAAGCTCTAAATCATGTTGAAAAACAGAAAAAACACTTTTCCAAAAACAAGCTCCAAATCATGTTGAAATACAGAAATAAACACTTTTCCAAAAACAAGCTCCAAATCATGGTGAAATACAGAAATGAACACTTTTCCAAAAACAAGCTCCAAATCATGTTGAAATACAGAAATGAACACTTTTCCAAAAACAAGCTCTAAATCATGTTGAAACACAGAAATAAGTACTTTTCAAAAACAAGCTCTAAATCATGTTGAAATACAGAAATGTACACTTTTCCAAAAACAAGCTCTAAATCATGTTGAAACACAGAAATAAGCACTTTTCAAAAACAAGCTCCAAATCATGTTGAAATACAGAAATTTACACTTTTCCAAAAACAAGCTCCAAATCATGTTGAAATACAGAATGAACACTTTTCCAAAAACAAGCTCCAAATCATGTTGAAATACAGAAATGAACACTTTTCCAAAAACAAGCTCTAAATCATGTTGAAAAACAGAAAAAACACTTTTCCATAAACAAGCTCTAAATCATGTTGAAATACAGAAATAGGCACTTTTCAAAAACAAGCTCCAAATCATGTTGAAATACAGAAATAAACACTTTTCCATAAACAAGCTCTAAATCATGTTTGATGCACTCTGTAAGTACATTTTATTTCAGTACTGTTTAATCAGGATGATAGGAACACTGTGGACAGTTTTCAGCAAGTTGCAACATTGAAATACAGAAATAAACACTTTTCCAAAAACAAGCTCTAAATCATGTTGAAACACAGAAATAAGCACTTTTCAAAAATAAGCTCCAAATCATGTTGAAATACAGAAATTTACACTTTTCCAAAAACAAGCTCCAAATCATGTTGAAATACAGAAATGAACATTTTTCCATAAAACAAGCTCTAAATCATGTTTGATGCACTCTGTAAGTACATTTTATTTCAGTACTGTTTAATCAGGATGATAGGAACACTGTGGACAGTTTTCAGCAAGTTGCAACATTGAAATACAGAAATAAACACTTTTCCAAAAACAAGCTCTAAATCATGTTGAAACACAGAAATAAGCACTTTTCAAAAACAAGCTCCAAATCATGTTGAAATACAGAAATTTACACTTTTCCAAAAACAAGCTCCAAATCATGTTGAAATACAGAAATGAACACTTTTCCAAAAACAAGCTCCAAATCATGTTGAAATACAGAAATGAACACTTTTCCAAAAACAAGCTCTAAATCATGTTGAAATACAGACAAAACACTTTTCCATAAACAAGCTCTAAATCATGTTGAAATACAGAAATAGGCACTTTTCAAAAACAAGCTCCAAATCATGTTGAAATACAGAAATAAACACTTTTCCATAAACAAGCTCTAAATCATGTTTGATGCACTCTGTAAGTACATTTTATTTCAGTATTGTTTAATCAGGATGATAGGAACACTGTGGACAGTTTTCAGCAAGTTGCAACATTGAAATACAGAAATAAACACTTTTCCAAAAACAAGCTCTAAATCATGTTGAAACACAGAAATAAGCACTTTTCAAAAACAAGCTCCAAATCATGTTGAAATACAGAAATGAACACTTTTCCAAAAACAAGCTCCAAATCATGTTGAAATACAGAAATGAACACTTTTCCAAAAACAAGCTCTAAATCATGTTGAAACACAGAAATAAGCACTTTTCAAAAACAAGCTCTAAATCATGTTGAAATACAGAAATGTACACTTTTCCAAAAACAAGCTCTAAATCATGTTGAAACACAGAAATAAGCATTTTTCAAAAACAAGCTCCAAATCATGTTGAAATACAGAAATTTACACTTTTCCAAAAAAATGCTCCAAATCATGTTGAAATACAGAAATGAACACTTTTCCAAAAACAAGCTCCAAATCATGTTGAAATACAGAAATGAACACTTTTCCAAAAACAAGCTCCAAATCATGTTGAAATACAGAAATGAACACTTTTCCAAAAACAAGCTCCAAATCATGTTGAAATACAGAAATAAACGTTTTTCAGTAAACAAGCTCTAAATCATGTTTGATGCACTCTGGAAGTACATTTTATTTCAGTACTGTTTAATCAGGATGATAGGAACACTGTGGACAGTTTTCAGCAAGTTGCAACATTGAAATACAGAAATAAACACTTTTCCAAAAACAAGCTCTAAATCATGTTGAAACACAGAAATAAGCACTTTTCAAAAACAAGCTCCAAATCATGTTGAAATACAGAAATGAACACTTTTCCAAAAACAAGCTCCAAATCATGTTGAAATACAGAAATGAACACTTTTCCAAAAACAAGCTCTAAATCATGTTGAAATACAGACAAAACACTTTTCCATAAACAAGCTCTAAATCATGTTGAAATACAGAAATAGGCACTTTTCAAAAACAAGCTCCAAATCATGTTGAAATACAGAAATAAACACTTTTCCATAAACAAGCTCTAAATCATGTTTGATGCACTCTGTAAGTACATTTTATTTCAGTATTGTTTAATCAGGATGATAGGAACACTGTGGACAGTTTTCAGCAAGTTGCAACATTGAAATACAGAAATAAACACTTTTCCAAAAACAAGCTCTAAATCATGTTGAAACACAGAAATAAGCACTTTTCAAAAACAAGCTCCAAATCATGTTGAAATACAGAAATGAACACTTTTCCAAAAACAAGCTCCAAATCATGTTGAAATACAGAAATGAACACTTTTCCAAAAACAAGCTCTAAATCATGTTGAAACACAGAAATAAGCACTTTTCAAAAACAAGCTCTAAATCATGTTGAAATACAGAAATGTACACTTTTCCAAAAACAAGCTCTAAATCATGTTGAAACACAGAAATAAGCATTTTTCAAAAACAAGCTCCAAATCATGTTGAAATACAGAAATTTACACTTTTCCAAAAAAATGCTCCAAATCATGTTGAAATACAGAAATGAACACTTTTCCAAAAACAAGCTCCAAATCATGTTGAAATACAGAAATGAACACTTTTCCAAAAACAAGCTCCAAATCATGTTGAAATACAGAAATAAACGTTTTTCAGTAAACAAGCTCTAAATCATGTTTGATGCACTCTGGAAGTACATTTTATTTCAGTACTGTTTAATCAGGATGATAGGAACACTGTGGACAGTTTTCAGCAAGTTGCAACATTGAAATACAGAAATAAACACTTTTCCAAAAACAAGCTCTAAATCATGTTGAAACACAGAAATAAGCACTTTTCAAAAACAAGCTCCAAATCATGTTGAAATACAGAAATTTACACTTTTCCAAAAACAAGCTCCAAATCATGTTGAAATACAGAAATGAACACTTTTCCAAAAACAAGCTCCAAATCATGTTGAAATACAGAAATGAACACTTTTCCATAAACAAGCTCTAAATCATGTTGAAATACAGAAATAGGCACTTTTCAAAAACAAGCTCCAAATCATGTTGAAATACAGAAATAAACACTTTTCCATAAACAAGCTCTAAATCATGTTTGATGCACTCTGTAAGTACATTTTATTTCAGTACTGTTTAATCAGGATGATAGGAACACTGTGGACAGTTTTCAGCAAGTTGCAACATTGAAATACAGAAATAAACACTTTTCCAAAAACAAGCTCTAAATCATGTTGAAACACAGAAAAAAGCACTTTTCAAAAACAAGCTCCAAAACATGTTGAAATAGAGAAATTTACACTTTTCCAAAAACAAGCTCCAAATCATGTTGAAATACAGAAATGAACACTTTTCCAAAAACAAGCTCCAAATCATGTTGAAATACAGAAATGAACACTTTTCCAAAAACAAGCTCCAAATCATGTTGAAATACAGAAATAAACAATTTTCCATAAACAAGCTCCAAATCATGTTGAAATACAGAAATGAACACTTTTCCAAAAACAAGCTCCAAATCATGTTGAAATACAGAAATGAACACTTTTCCAAAAACAAGCTCTAAATCATGTTGAAAAACAGAAAAAACACTTTTCCATAAACAAGCTCTAAATCATGTTTGATGCACTCTGTAAGTACATTTTATTTCAGTACTGTTTAATCAGGATGATAGGAACACTTTGGACAGTTTTCAGCAAGTTGCAACATTGAAATACAGAAATAAACACTTTTCCAAAAACAAGCTCTAAATCATGTTGAAACACAGAAATAAGCACTTTTCAAAAACAAGCTCCAAATCATGTTGAAATAGAGAAATTTACACTTCCAAAAACAAGCTCCAAATCATGTTGAAATACAGAAATGAACACTTTTCCAAAAACAAGCTCCAAATCATGTTGAAATACAGAAATGAACACTTTTCCAAAAACAAGCTCCAAATCATGTTGAAATACAGAAATTTACACTTTTCCAAAAACAAGCTCCAAATCATGTTGAAATACAGAAATGAACACTTTTCCAAAAACAAGCTCCAAATCATGTTGAAATACAGAAATGAACACTTTTCCAAAAACAAGCTCTAAATCATGTTGAAACACAGAAATAAGTACTTTTCAAAAACAAGCTCTAAATCATGTTGAAATACAGAAATGTACACTTTTCCAAAAACAAGCTCTAAATCATGTTGAAATACAGAATGAACACTTTTCCAAAAACAAGCTCCAAATCATGTTGAAATACAGAAATGAACACTTTTCCAAAAACAAGCTCTAAATCATGTTGAAAAACAGAAAAAACACTTTTCCATAAACAAGCTCTAAATCATTGTCACGATCGTGTGGCGGATTAACGGACCAAAATGCAGCAGTTGGAAAATAAGCCATCTTCTTTTATTTAACACCACGAAGATGAACACGACACAAAACACTTTAACAAAACAACAAAACGACCGTGAAGCTACAAACGTTGTGCACAAACATACAGGCTCATTGCAGACGGATGGCTCAGATGGCGCTGGGGAGACGGATGGCTCAGATGGCGCTGGGGAGACGGATGGCTCAGATGGCGCTGGGGAGACGGATGGCTCAGATGGCGCTGGGGAGACGAGCAGTTCAGACAACGCTGTGCAGACGGCAGACTCCTGCCGGCTGAGGCGCACTGTAGGCCTGGTGCGTGGTGCCGGGACTGGTGGCACCGGGCTGGGGACACGCATCTCAGGGCTAGTGCGGGGAGCAGCAACAGGACGCACAGGACTCTGGGGACACACAGGAGGCTTGGTGCGTGGTTTAGACACTGGTGGTAAAGGGCTGGAGACACGCACCATATAGCTAGTGCGTGGAGGAGGCACTGGTGGTACTGGGTTGGGGCGGGGAGGTGGCGCCGGAAATACCGGACCGTGCAGGCGTACTGGCTCCCTTGAACGCCGAGCCTGCCCAACCTTACCTGATTCTATGCTCCCCGTCGCCTGACCAGTGCGGGGAGGTGGAATAACCCGCACCGGCCTATGTAGGCGAACCGGGGACACCATGCGTAAGGATGGTGCCATGTACGCCGGCCCGAGGAGACGCACTGGTGACCAGATGCGTTGGGCCGGCTTCATGACATATGGCTCAACGCTCAGTCTAGCCCGGCCGATACGTGGAGCTGAAATGTACCGAACCGGGCTATGCACGCGTACAGGAGACACCGTGCGCTCTACTGCGTAACACGGTGTCTGCCCGTACTCTCGCTCTCCACGGTAAGTACAGGGAGTAGGCGCAGGTTTCCTACCTGACTTCGCCACACTCCCTTTAAGGCCCCCCCCAAGAAATTTTTGGGTTGTACTCACGGGCTTCCAGCCTTGTCTCCGTGCTGCCTCCTCATATCGCCTCCTCTCGGCTTTCGCTGCCTCCAGCTCTTCACGAGGGAGGCGATATTCTCCAGGTTGATCCCACGGCCCCTTACCATCCAGTATCTCCTCCCATGTCCAGAAATCCTTTGTGGGTAGGTCCTGTTGCCGCCTTCCATGCCGCTTGGTCCTATGGTGGGTAATTGTCTATGTAAGAACGTTAGTAGCCTGTATGTTTGTGCACAACGTTTGTAGCTTCACGGTCGTTTTGTTATTTTGTTGTTTTGTTAAAGTGTTTTTGTGTCGTGTTCATCTTCGTGTTAAAATAAAAGAAGATGGCATATTTTCCAACTGCTGCATTTTGGTCCGTTAATCCGCCACACGATCGTGACAATCATGTTGAAATACAGAAATAGGCACTTTTCAAAAACAAGCTCCAAATCATGTTGAAATACAGAAATAAACACTTTTCCATAAACAAGCTCTAAATCATGTTTGATGCACTCTGTAAGTACATTTTATTTCAGTACTGTTTAATCAGGATGATAGGAACACTGTGAACAGTTTTCAGCAAGTTGCAACATTGAAATACAGAAATAAACACTTTTCCAAAAACAAGCTCTAAATCATGTTGAAACACAGAAATAAGCACTTTTCAAAAACAAGCTCCAAATCATGTTGAAATACAGAAATTTACACTTTTCCAAAAACAAGCTCCAAATCATGTTGAAATACAGAAATGAACATTTTTCCAAAAACAAGCTCCAAATCATGTTGAAATACAGAAATGAACACTTTTCCAAAAACAAGCTCTAAATCATGTTGAAAAACAGAAAAAACACTTTTCCATAAACAAGCTCTAAATCATGTTGAAATACAGAAATAGGCACTTTTCAAAAACAAGCTCCAAATCATGTTGAAATACAGAAATAAACACTTTTCCATAAACAAGCTCTAAATCATGTTTGATGCACTCTGTAAGTACATTTTATTTCAGTACTGTTTAATCAGGATGATAGGAACACTGTGGACAGTTTTCAGCAAGTTGCAACATTGAAATACAGAAATAAACACTTTTCCAAAAACAAGCTCTAAATCATGTTGAAACACAGAAATAAGCACTTTTCAAAAACAAGCTCCAAATCATGTTGAAATACAGAAATTTACACTTTTCCAAAAACAAGCTCCAAATCATGTTGAAATACAGAAATGAACACTTTTCCAAAAACAAGCTCCAAATCATGTTGAAATACAGAAATGAACACTTTTCCAAAAACAAGCTCTAAATCATGTTGAAAAACAGAAAAAACACTTTTCCATAAACAAGCTCTAAATCATGTTGAAATACAGAAATAGGCACTTTTCAAAAACAAGCTCCAAATCATGTTGAAATACAGAAATAAACACTTTTCCATAAACAAGCTCTAAATCATGTTTGATGCACTCTGTAAGTACATTTTATTTCAGTACTGTTTAATCAGGATGATAGGAACACTGTGGACAGTTTTCAGCAAGTTGCAACATTGAAATACAGAAATAAACACTTTTCCAAAAACAAGCTCTAAATCATGTTGAAACACAGAAATAAGCACTTTTCAAAAACAAGCTCCAAATCATGTTGAAATACAGAAATTTACACTTTTCCAAAAACAAGCTCCAAATCATGTTGAAATACAGAAATGAACACTTTTCCAAAAACAAGCTCCAAATCATGTTGAAATACAGAAATGAACACTTTTCCAAAAACAAGCTCTAAATCATGTTGAAAAACAGAAAAAACACTTTTCCATAAACAAGCTCTTAAATCATGTTGAAATACAGAAATAGGCACTTTTCAAAAACAAGCTCCAAATCATGTTGAAATACAGAAATAAACACTTTTCCATAAACAAGCTCTAAATCATGTTTGATGCACTCTTTAAGTACATTTTATTTCAGTACTGTTTAATCAGGATGATAGGAACACTGTGGACAGTTTTCAGCAAGTTGCAACATTGAAATACAGAAATAAACACTTTTCCAAAAACAAGCTCTAAATCATGTTGAAACACAGAAATAAGCACTTTTCAAAAACAAGCTCCAAATCATGTTGAAATACAGAAATGAACACTTTTCCAAAAACAAGCTCTAAATCATGTTGAAAAACAGAAAAAACACTTTTCCATAAACAAGCTCTGAATCATGTTGAAATACAGAAATAGGCACTTTTCAAAAACAAGCTCAAAATCATGTTGAAATACAGAAATAAACACTTTTCCATAAACAAGCTCTAAATCATGTTGAAATACAGAAATAAGCACTTTTCAAAAACAAGCTCCAAATCATGTTGAAATACAGAAATTTACACTTTTCCAAAAACAAGCTCCAAATCATGTTGAAATACAGAAATGAACACTTTTCCAAAAACAAGCTCCAAATCATGTTGAAATACAGAAATGAACACTTTTCCAAAAACAAGCTCTAAATCATGTTGAAAAACAGAAAAAACACTTTTCCATAAACAAGCTCTAAATCATGTTGAAATACAGAAATAGGCACTTTTCAAAAACAAGCTCAAAATCATGTTGAAATACAGAAATAAACACTTTTCCATAAACAAGCTCTAAATCATGTTGAAAAACAGAAAAAACACTTTTCCATAAACAAGCTCTAAATCATGTTGAAATACAGAAATAGGCACTTTTTAAAAACAAGCTCCAAATCATGTTGAAATACAGAAATAAACACTTTTCCATAAACAAGCTCTAAATCATGTTTGATGCACTCTGTAAGTACATTTTATTTCAGTACTGTTTAATCAGGATGATAGGAACACTGTGGACAGTTTTCAGCAAGTTGCAACATTGAAATACAGAAATAAACACTTTTCCAAAAACAAGCTCTAAATCATGTTGTAACACAGAAATTTACACTTTTCAAAAACAAGCTCCAAATCATGTTGAAATACAGAAATTTACACTTTTCCAAAAACAAGCTCCAAATCATGTTGAAATACAGAAATGAACACTTTTCCAAAAACAAGCTCTAAATCATGTTGAAATACAGAAATAGGCACTTTTCAAAAACAAGCTCCAAATCATGCTGAAATACAGAAATAAACACTTCTCCATAAACAAGCTCTAAATCATGTTTGATGCACTCTGTAAGTACATTTTATTTCAGTACTGTTTAATCAGGATGATAGGAACACTGTGGAAAGTTTTCAGCAAGTTGCAACATTGAAATACAGAAATTTACACTTTTCCAAAAACAAGCTCTAAATCATGTTGAAACACAGAAATAAGCACTTTTCAAAAACAAGCTCCAAATCATGTTGAAATAGAGAAATTTACACTTTTCCAAAAACAAGCTCCAAATCATGTTGAAATACAGAAATGAACACTTTTCCAAAAACAAGCTCCAAATCATGTTGAAATACAGAAATGAACACTTTTCCAAAAACAAGCTCCAAATCATGTTGAAATACAGAAATGAACACTTTTCCAAAAACAAGCTCTAAATTATGTTGAAACACAGAAATAAGCACTTTTCAAAAACAAGCTCTAAATCATGTTGAAATACAGAAATGTACACTTTTCCAAAAACAAGCTCCAAATCATGTTGAAATACAGAAATGAACACTTTTCCAAAAACAAGCTCCAAATCATGTTGAAATACAGAAATGAACACTTTTCCAAAAACAAGCTCTAAATCATGTTGAAAAACAGAAAAAACACTTTTCCATAAACAAGCTCTAAATCATGTTGAAATACAGAGATAGGCACTTTTCAAAAACAAGCTCAAAATCATGTTGAAATACAGAAATAAACACTTTTCCATAAACAAGCTCTAAATCATGTTGAAATACAGAAATAGGCACTTTTTAAAAACAAGCTCCAAATCATGTTGAAATACAGAAATAAACACTTTTCCATAAACAAGCTCTAAATCATGTTTGATGCACTCTGTAAGTA
Source organism: Salvelinus fontinalis (assembly GCF_029448725.1). Lineage (NCBI taxonomy): Eukaryota > Metazoa > Chordata > Actinopteri > Salmoniformes > Salmonidae > Salvelinus > Salvelinus fontinalis. The sequence goes on from NW_026600319.1 coordinate 200,322, forward strand.
CATTTTATTTCAGTACTGTTTAATCAGGATGATAGGAACACTGTGAACAGTTTTCAGCAAGTTGCAATATTGAAATACAGAAATAAACACTTTTCCAAAAACAAGCTCTAAATCATGTTGAAACACAGAAATAAGCACTTTTCAAAAACAAGCTCCAAATCATGTTGAAATACAGAAATGTACACTTTTCCAAAAACAAGCTCCAAATCATGTTGAAATACAGAAATAAACACTTTTCCATAAACAAGCTCCAAATCATGTTGAAATACAGAAATGAACACTTTTCCAAAAACAAGCTCCAAATCATGTTGAAATACAGAAATGAACACTTTTCCAAAAACAAGCTCTAAATCATGTTGAAAAACAGAAAAAACACTTTTCCATAAACAAGCTCTAAATCATGTTGAAATACAGAAATAGGCACTTTTTAAAAACAAGCTCCAAATCATGTTGAAATACAGAAATAAACACTTTTCCATAAACAAGCTCTAAATCATGTTTGATGCACTCTGTAAGTACATTTTATTTCAGTACTGTTTAATAAGGATGATAGGAACACTGTGGACAGTTTTCAGCAAGTTGCAACATTGAAATACAGAAATAAACACTTTTCCAAAAACAAGCTCTAAATCATGTTGATACACAGAAATAAGCACTTTTCAAAAACAAGCTCCAAATCATGTTGAAATACAGAAATTTACACTTTTCCAAAAACAAGCTCCAAATCATGTTGAAATACAGAAATGAACACTTTTCCAAAAACAAGCTCTAAATCATGTTGAAAAACAGAAAAAACACTTTTCCATAAACAAGCTCTAAATCATGTTGAAATACAGAAATAGGCACTTTTCAAAAACAAGCTCCAAATCATGCTGAAATACAGAAATAAACACTTCTCCATAAACAAGCTCTAAATCATGTTTGATGCACTCTGTAAGTACATTTTATTTCAGTACTGTTTAATCAGGATGATAGGAACACTGTGGAAAGTTTTCAGCAAGTTGCAACATTGAAATACAGAAATAAACACTTTTCCAAAAACAAGCTCTAAATCATGTTGAAACACAGAAATAAGCACTTTTCAAAAACAAGCTCCAAATCATGTTGAAATAGAGAAATTTACACTTTTCCAAAAACAAGCTCCAAATCATGTTGAAATACAGAAATGAACACTTTTCCAAAAACAAGCTCTAAATTATGTTGAAACACAGAAATAAGCACTTTTCAAAAACAAGCTCTAAATCATGTTGAAATACAGAAATGTACACTTTTCCAAAAACAAGCTCCAAATCATGTTGAAATACAGAAATAAACACTTTTCCAAAAACAAGCTCTAAATCATGTTGAAACACAGAAATAAGCACTTTTCCAAAAACAAGCTCCAAATCATGTTGAAATAGAGAAATTAACACTTTTCCAAAAACAAGCTCTAAATCATGTTGAAATACAGAAAAAACACTTTTCCATAAACAAGCTCTAAATCATGTTGAAATACAGAAATAAGCACTTTCAAAAAAAAAGCTCCAAATCATGTTGAAATACAGAAATAAGCACTTTTCAAAAACAAGCTCCAAATCATGTTGAAATACAGAAATAAACACTTTTCCATAAACAAGCTCTAAATCATGTTTGATGCACTCTGTAAGTTACATTTTATTTCAGTACTGTAATCAGGATGATAAGAACACTCTGGACAGTTTTCAGCAAGTTGCAACATTGAAATACAGAAATAAACACTTTTCCAAAAACAAGCTCTAAATCATGTTGAAACACAGAAATAAGCAGTTTTCAAAAACAAGCTCCAAATCATGTTGAAATAGAGAAATTTACACTTTTCCAAAAACAAGCTCCAAATCATGTTGAAACACAGAAATAAGTACTTTTCAAAAACAAGCTCTAAATCATGTTGAAATACAGAAATGTACACTTTTCCAAAAACAAGCTCTAAATCATGTTGAAATACAGAATGAACACTTTTCCAAAAACAAGCTCCAAATCATGTTGAAATACAGAAATGAACACTTTTCCAAAAACAAGCTCTAAATCATGTTGAAAAACAGAAAAAACACTTTTCCATAAACAAGCTCTAAATCATTGTCACGATCGTGTGGCGGATTAACCTGTCTAGGATCAGCGTGCCGCTAGCGGCACTCCCCCCCCCCCCCCACTGAAAAACCAGTGCCGCGAAATTCAAAAAAAATATTTTTTTAAAATATTTAACTTTCACACATTAAAGTCCAATACAGCTAATGAAAGACACAGATCTTATGAATCCAGTCAACATTTCCGATTTTTAAAATGTTTTACAGGGAAGACACAATATGTAAAGATGTACATCTATTACCTAAAAACACATTAGCATATTCCACCATCTTTTATTTGTCCACCAACACCAGTAGCCATCACCAATTCGGCTAAACTAAGATATTTATAGCCTCTAACCAACAAAAAAACTCATTAGATGACAGTCTGATAACATATTTATGGTATGGGATAGGTTTTGTTAGAAAAAAGTGCATATTTCAGGTAGATGGCATAGTTTACAATTGCACCCACCATCACAAATGGACTAGAATAATTACAATGAGCAACGTGTTTACCTAACTACTAATCATCAAACATTTCGTAAAAATACACAGCATACACGAATCGAAAGACACAGATCCTGTGAATACAGACAATATTTCAGATTTTCTAAGTGTCTTACAGCGAAAACACAATAAATCGTTATATTAGCTTAGCACATAGCAATTAGCAGCCCAGCATTGATTCTAGCCAAAGTGAGCGATAAAAGTCAACATCGCCAAAAGATATTAATTTTTTCACTAACCTTCTCAGAATTCTTCCGATGACACTCCTGTAACATCACATTACAACATGCATATACAGTTTGATCGAAAATGTTTATATTTAGCCACCAAAATCATGGTTAGACAATGTGAAATGTAGACAAGCTGGTAAAGAAAACGTCCTTGCGCCACTTAGACAGTGATCTACTCTTATACATAAATACTCATAAACGTGACTAAAAAATATAGGGTGGACAGGGATTGATAGACAATTTAATTCTTAATACAATTGCGTTATTACATTTTTTAATTTATCCTTACTTTTCAATACAGTTTGCGCCAAGCGAAGCTACGTCAAAAAACATGGCGTCCTAAGCCACTAAAATGTTTCGACAGAAACACGATTTATCATAATAAAAATGTCCTACCTTGAGCTGTTCTTCCATCAGTATCTTGGGCAAAGGATCCTTTCTTGGGAGAAATCGTCTTTTGGTGGAAAGCTGTCCTCTTGCCATGTGGAAATGTCAACTACGTTCGGGATGAACTGAAAAGCGTTCCCAACTTTTCACATCGTTGCAAAAATAAATGTCCCAAAATCGCACTAAACGGATATAAATTGCTATAAAACGCTTTAAATTAACTACTTTGTGATGTTTGTAACTCCTATAACGAGTGAAAAGATGACCGGAGAAATATAACAGGCTAAACTAACGCTTGGAACAGGAGAGGGTCGGTGTCTTCCACGCGCGTTACGCAGCAAGAAAAGACTTGCTAGCTAAAGGTTTTTTTCATTTGTAGGGCCTGTGAACGAGCAATCGAGCCCGTTGGAATCGTCATCACGTAAAGGCATCCAGGGGAAGACGTAAGAAGTGTCCGTATAGTCATAGCAACGACAGTGCCCGTTTAAATGACTTCAGAAAAGTGGCCAACGTTTCTCAAATCTGACTCCATGTCAGGGAAATTGCTGTAGAATGGGCTCTGTTCCACTTAGAGACAAAATTTCAACTCCTATAGAAACTATAGACTGTTTTCTATCCAATAATAATAATAATATGCATATTGTACGATCAAGGATTTTGTGGGAAGCCGTTTAAAAAATTAGCCACATTAGCATAAATAGTCTAAACAGCGCCCCCATCCCCAACAGGTTAACGGACCAAAATGCAGCAGTTGGAAAATAAGCCATCTTCTTTTATTTAACACCACGAAGATGAACACGACACAAAACACTTTAACAAAACAACAAAACGACCGTGAAGCTACAAACGTTGTGCACAAACATACAGGCTCATTGCAGACGGATGGCTCAGATGGCGCTGGGGAGACGGATGGCTCAGATGGCGCTGGGGAGACGGATGGCTCAGATGGCGCTGGGGAGACGGATGGCTCAGATGGCGCTGGGGAGACGAGCAGTTCAGACAACGCTGTGCAGACGGCAGACTCCTGCCGGCTGAGGCGCACTGTAGGCCTGGTGCGTGGTGCCGGGACTGGTGGCACCGGGCTGGGGACACGCATCTCAGGGCTAGTGCGGGGAGCAGCAACAGGACGCACAGGACTCTGGGGACACACAGGAGGCTTGGTGCGTGGTTTAGACACTGGTGGTAAAGAGCTGGAGACACGCACCATATAGCTAGTGCGTGGAGGAGGCACTGGTGGTACTGGGTTGGGGCGGGGAGGTGGCGCCGGAAATACCGGACCGTGCAGGCGTACTGGCTCCCTTGAACGCCGAGCCTGCCCAACCTTACCTGATTCTATGCTCCCCGTCGCCTGACCAGTGCGGGGAGGTGGAATAACCCGCACCGGCCTATGTAGGCGAACCGGGGACACCATGCGTAAGGATGGTGCCATGTACGCCGGCCCGAGGAGACGCACTGGTGACCAGATGCGTTGGGCCGGCTTCATGACATATGGCTCAACGCTCAGTCTAGCCCGGCCGATACGTGGAGCTGAAATGTACCGAACCGGGCTATGCACGCGTACAGGAGACACCGTGCGCTCTACTGCGTAACACGGTGTCTGCCCGTACTCTCGCTCTCCACGGTAAGTACAGGGAGTAGGCGCAGGTTTCCTACCTGACTTCGCCACACTCCCTTTAAGGCCCCCCCCAAGAAATTTTTGGGTTGTACTCACGGGCTTCCAGCCTTGTCTCCGTGCTGCCTCCTCATATCGCCTCCTCTCGGCTTTCGCTGCCTCCAGCTCTTCACGAGGGAGGCGATATTCTCCAGGTTGATCCCACGGCCCCTTACCATCCAGTATCTCCTCCCATGTCCAGAAATCCTTTGTGGGTAGGTCCTGTTGCCGCCTTCCATGCCGCTTGGTCCTATGGTGGGTAATTGTCTATGTAAGAACGTTAGTAGCCTGTATGTTTGTGCACAACGTTTGTAGCTTCACGGTCGTTTTGTTATTTTGTTGTTTTGTTAAAGTGTTTTTGTGTCGTGTTCATCTTCGTGTTAAAATAAAAGAAGATGGCATATTTTCCAACTGCTGCATTTTGGTCCGTTAATCCGCCACACGATCGTGACAATCATGTTGAAATACAGAAATAGGCACTTTTCAAAAACAAGCTCCAAATCATGTTGAAATACAGAAATAAACACTTTTCCATAAACAAGCTCTAAATCATGTTTGATGCACTCTGTAAGTACATTTTATTTCAGTACTGTTTAATCAGGATGATAGGAACACTGTGGAAAGTTTTCAGCAAGTTGCAACATTGAAATACAGAAATTTACACTTTTCCAAAAACAAGCTCTAAATCATGTTGAAACACAGAAATAAGCACTTTTCAAAAACAAGCTCCAAATCATGTTGAAATAGAGAAATTTACACTTTTCCAAAAACAAGCTCCAAATCATGTTGAAATACAGAAATGAACACTTTTCCAAAAACAAGCTCCAAATCATGTTGAAATACAGAAATGAACACTTTTCCAAAAACAAGCTCCAAATCATGTTGAAATACAGAAATGAACACTTTTCCAAAAACAAGCTCTAAATTATGTTGAAACACAGAAATAAGCACTTTTCAAAAACAAGCTCTAAATCATGTTGAAATACAGAAATGTACACTTTTCCAAAAACAAGCTCCAAATCATGTTGAAATACAGAAATGAACACTTTTCCAAAAACAAGCTCCAAATCATGTTGAAATACAGAAATGAACACTTTTCCAAAAACAAGCTCTAAATCATGTTGAAAAACAGAAAAAACACTTTTCCATAAACAAGCTCTAAATCATGTTGAAATACAGAGATAGGCACTTTTCAAAAACAAGCTCAAAATCATGTTGAAATACAGAAATAAACACTTTTCCATAAACAAGCTCTAAATCATGTTGAAATACAGAAATAGGCACTTTTTAAAAACAAGCTCCAAATCATGTTGAAATACAGAAATAAACACTTTTCCATAAACAAGCTCTAAATCATGTTTGATGCACTCTGTAAGTACATTTTATTTCAGTACTGTTTAATCAGGATGATAGGAACACTGTGAACAGTTTTCAGCAAGTTGCAATATTGAAATACAGAAATAAACACTTTTCCAAAAACAAGCTCTAAATCATGTTGAAACACAGAAATAAGCACTTTTCAAAAACAAGCTCCAAATCATGTTGAAATACAGAAATGTACACTTTTCCAAAAACAAGCTCCAAATCATGTTGAAATACAGAAATAAACACTTTTCCATAAACAAGCTCCAAATCATGTTGAAATACAGAAATGAACACTTTTCCAAAAACAAGCTCCAAATCATGTTGAAATACAGAAATGAACACTTTTCCAAAAACAAGCTCTAAATCATGTTGAAAAACAGAAAAAACACTTTTCCATAAACAAGCTCTAAATCATGTTGAAATACAGAAATAGGCACTTTTTAAAAACAAGCTCCAAATCATGTTGAAATACAGAAATAAACACTTTTCCATAAACAAGCTCTAAATCATGTTTGATGCACTCTGTAAGTACATTTTATTTCAGTACTGTTTAATCAGGATGATAGGAACACTGTGGACAGTTTTCAGCAAGTTGCAACATTGAAATACAGAAATAAACACTTTTCCAAAAACAAGCTCTAAATCATGTTGATACACAGAAATAAGCACTTTTCAAAAACAAGCTCCAAATCATGTTGAAATACAGAAATTTACACTTTTCCAAAAACAAGCTCCAAATCATGTTGAAATACAGAAATGAACACTTTTCCAAAAACAAGCTCTAAATCATGTTGAAAAACAGAAAAAACACTTTTCCATAAACAAGCTCTAAATCATGTTGAAATACAGAAATAGGCACTTTTCAAAAACAAGCTCCAAATCATGCTGAAATACAGAAATAAACACTTCTCCATAAACAAGCTCTAAATCATGTTTGATGCACTCTGTAAGTACATTTTATTTCAGTACTGTTTAATCAGGATGATAGGAACACTGTGGAAAGTTTTCAGCAAGTTGCAACATTGAAATACAGAAATAAACACTTTTCCAAAAACAAGCTCTAAATCATGTTGAAACACAGAAATAAGCACTTTTCAAAAACAAGCTCCAAATCATGTTGAAATAGAGAAATTTACACTTTTCCAAAAACAAGCTCCAAATCATGTTGAAATACAGAAATGAACACTTTTCCAAAAACAAGCTCTAAATTATGTTGAAACACAGAAATAAGCACTTTTCAAAAACAAGCTCTAAATCATGTTGAAATACAGAAATGTACACTTTTCCAAAAACAAGCTCCAAATCATGTTGAAATACAGAAATAAACACTTTTCCAAAAACAAGCTCTAAATCATGTTGAAACACAGAAATAAGCACTTTTCAAAAACAAGCTCCAAATCATGTTGAAATAGAGAAATTTACACTTTTCCAAAAACAAGCTCTAAATCATTTTGAAATACAGAAAAAACACTTTTCCATAAACAAGCTCTAAATCATGTTGAAATACAGAAATAAGCACTTTCAAAAAAAAAGCTCTAAATCATGTTGAAATACAGAGATAGGCACTTTTCAAAAACAAGCTCAAAATCATGTTGAAATACAGAAATAAACACTTTTCCATAAACAAGCTCTAAATCATGTTGAAATACAGAAATAGGCACTTTTTAAAAACAAGCTCCAAATCATGTTGAAATACAGAAATAAACACTTTTCCATAAACAAGCTCTAAATCATGTTTGATGCACTCTGTAAGTACATTTTATTTCAGTACTGTTTAATCAGGATGATAGGAACACTGTGAACAGTTTTCAGCAAGTTGCAATATTGAAATACAGAAATAAACACTTTTCCAAAAACAAGCTCTAAATCATGTTGAAACACAGAAATAAGCACTTTTCAAAAACAAGCTCCAAATCATGTTGAAATACAGAAATGTACACTTTTCCAAAAACAAGCTCCAAATCATGTTGAAATACAGAAATAAACACTTTTCCATAAACAAGCTCCAAATCATGTTGAAATACAGAAATGAACACTTTTCCAAAAACAAGCTCCAAATCATGTTGAAATACAGAAATGAACACTTTTCCAAAAACAAGCTCTAAATCATGTTGAAAAACAGAAAAAACACTTTTCCATAAACAAGCTCTAAATCATGTTGAAATACAGAAATAGGCACTTTTTAAAAACAAGCTCCAAATCATGTTGAAATACAGAAATAAACACTTTTCCATAAACAAGCTCTAAATCATGTTTGATGCACTCTGTAAGTACATTTTATTTCAGTACTGTTTAATAAGGATGATAGGAACACTGTGGACAGTTTTCAGCAAGTTGCAACATTGAAATACAGAAATAAACACTTTTCCAAAAACAAGCTCTAAATCATGTTGATACACAGAAATAAGCACTTTTCAAAAACAAGCTCCAAATCATGTTGAAATACAGAAATTTACACTTTTCCAAAAACAAGCTCCAAATCATGTTGAAATACAGAAATGAACACTTTTCCAAAAACAAGCTCTAAATCATGTTGAAAAACAGAAAAAACACTTTTCCATAAACAAGCTCTAAATCATGTTGAAATACAGAAATAGGCACTTTTCAAAAACAAGCTCCAAATCATGCTGAAATACAGAAATAAACACTTCTCCATAAACAAGCTCTAAATCATGTTTGATGCACTCTGTAAGTACATTTTATTTCAGTACTGTTTAATCAGGATGATAGGAACACTGTGGAAAGTTTTCAGCAAGTTGCAACATTGAAATACAGAAATAAACACTTTTCCAAAAACAAGCTCTAAATCATGTTGAAACACAGAAATAAGCACTTTTCAAAAACAAGCTCCAAATCATGTTGAAATAGAGAAATTTACACTTTTCCAAAAACAAGCTCCAAATCATGTTGAAATACAGAAATGAACACTTTTCCAAAAACAAGCTCTAAATTATGTTGAAACACAGAAATAAGCACTTTTCAAAAACAAGCTCTAAATCATGTTGAAATACAGAAATGTACACTTTTCCAAAAACAAGCTCCAAATCATGTTGAAATACAGAAATAAACACTTTTCCAAAAACAAGCTCTAAATCATGTTGAAACACAGAAATAAGCACTTTTCAAAAACAAGCTCCAAATCATGTTGAAATAGAGAAATTTACACTTTTCCAAAAACAAGCTCTAAATCATTTTGAAATACAGAAAAAACACTTTTCCATAAACAAGCTCTAAATCATGTTGAAATACAGAAATAAGCACTTTCAAAAAAAAAGCTCCAAATCATGTTGAAATACAGAAATAAGCACTTTTCAAAAACAAGCTCCAAATCATGTTGAAATACAGAAATAAACACTTTTCCATAAACAAGCTCTAAATCATGTTTGATGCACTCTGTAAGTTAATTTTATTTCAGTACTGTAATCAGGATGATAAGATCACTCTGGACAGTTTTCAGCAAGTTGCAACATTGAAATACAGAAATAAACACTTTTCCAAAAACAAGCTCTAAATCATGTTGAAACACAGAAATAAGCAGTTTTCAAAAACAAGCTCCAAATCATGTTGAAATAGAGAAATTTACACTTTTCCAAAAACAAGCTCCAAATCATGTTGAAACACAGAAATAAGTACTTTTCAAAAACAAGCTCTAAATCATGTTGAAATACAGAAATGTACACTTTTCCAAAAACAAGCTCTAAATCATGTTGAAATACAGAATGAACACTTTTCCAAAAACAAGCTCCAAATCATGTTGAAATACAGAAATGAACACTTTTCCAAAAACAAGCTCTAAATCATGTTGAAAAACAGAAAAAACACTTTTCCATAAACAAGCTCTAAATCATTGTCACGATCGTGTGGCGGATTAACGGACCAAAATGCAGCAGTTGGAAAATAAGCCATCTTCTTTTATTTAACACCACGAAGATGAACACGACACAAAACACTTTAACAAAACAACAAAACGACCGTGAAGCTACAAACGTTGTGCACAAACATACAGGCTCATTGCAGACGGATGGCTCAGATGGCGCTGGGGAGACGGATGGCTCAGATGGCGCTGGGGAGACGGATGGCTCAGATGGCGCTGGGGAGACGGATGGCTCAGATGGCGCTGGGGAGACGAGCAGTTCAGACAACGCTGTGCAGACGGCAGACTCCTGCCGGCTGAGGCGCACTGTAGGCCTGGTGCGTGGTGCCGGGACTGGTGGCACCGGGCTGGGGACACGCATCTCAGGGCTAGTGCGGGGAGCAGCAACAGGACGCACAGGACTCTGGGGACACACAGGAGGCTTGGTGCGTGGTTTAGACACTGGTGGTAAAGAGCTGGAGACACGCACCATATAGCTAGTGCGTGGAGGAGGCACTGGTGGTACTGGGTTGGGGCGGGGAGGTGGCGCCGGAAATACCGGACCGTGCAGGCGTACTGGCTCCCTTGAACGCCGAGCCTGCCCAACCTTACCTGATTCTATGCTCCCCGTCGCCTGACCAGTGCGGGGAGGTGGAATAACCCGCACCGGCCTATGTAGGCGAACCGGGGACACCATGCGTAAGGATGGTGCCATGTACGCCGGCCCGAGGAGACGCACTGGTGACCAGATGCGTTGGGCCGGCTTCATGACATATGGCTCAACGCTCAGTCTAGCCCGGCCGATACGTGGAGCTGAAATGTACCGAACCGGGCTATGCACGCGTACAGGAGACACCGTGCGCTCTACTGCGTAACACGGTGTCTGCCCGTACTCTCGCTCTCCACGGTAAGTACAGGGAGTAGGCGCAGGTTTCCTACCTGACTTCGCCACACTCCCTTTAAGGCCCCCCCCAAGAAATTTTTGGGTTGTACTCACGGGCTTCCAGCCTTGTCTCCGTGCTGCCTCCTCATATCGCCTCCTCTCGGCTTTCGCTGCCTCCAGCTCTTCACGAGGGAGGCGATATTCTCCAGGTTGATCCCACGGCCCCTTACCATCCAGTATCTCCTCCCATGTCCAGAAATCCTTTGTGGGTAGGTCCTGTTGCCGCCTTCCATGCCGCTTGGTCCTATGGTGGGTAATTGTCTATGTAAGAACGTTAGTAGCCTGTATGTTTGTGCACAACGTTTGTAGCTTCACGGTCGTTTTGTTATTTTGTTGTTTTGTTAAAGTGTTTTTGTGTCGTGTTCATCTTCGTGTTAAAATAAAAGAAGATGGCATATTTTCCAACTGCTGCATTTTGGTCCGTTAATCCGCCACACGATCGTGACAATCATGTTGAAATACAGAAATAGGCACTTTTCAAAAACAAGCTCCAAATCATGTTGAAATACAGAAATAAACACTTTTCCATAAACAAGCTCTAAATCATGTTTGATGCACTCTGTAAGTACATTTTATTTCAGTACTGTTTAATCAGGATGATAGGAACACTGTGAACAGTTTTCAGCAAGTTGCAACATTGAAATACAGAAATAAACACTTTTCCAAAAACAAGCTCTAAATCATGTTGAAACACAGAAATAAGCACTTTTCAAAAACAAGCTCCAAATCATGTTGAAATACAGAAATTTACACTTTTCCAAAAACAAGCTCCAAATCATGTTGAAATACAGAAATGAACACTTTTCCAAAAACAAGCTCTAAATCATGTTGAAAAACAGAAAAAACACTTTTCCATAAACAAGCTCTAAATCATTGTCACGATCGTGTGGCGGATTAACGGACCAAAATGCAGCAGTTGGAAAATAAGCCATCTTCTTTTATTTAACACCACGAAGATGAACACGACACAAAACACTTTAACAAAACAACAAAACGACCGTGAAGCTACAAACGTTGTGCACAAACATACAGGCTCATTGCAGACGGATGGCTCAGATGGCGCTGGGGAGACGGATGGCTCAGATGGCGCTGGGGAGACGGATGGCTCAGATGGCGCTGGGGAGACGGATGGCTCAGATGGCGCTGGGGAGACGAGCAGTTCAGACAACGCTGTGCAGACGGCAGACTCCTGCCGGCTGAGGCGCACTGTAGGCCTGGTGCGTGGTGCCGGGACTGGTGGCACCGGGCTGGGGACACGCATCTCAGGGCTAGTGCGGGGAGCAGCAACAGGACGCACAGGACTCTGGGGACACACAGGAGGCTTGGTGCGTGGTTTAGACACTGGTGGTAAAGGGCTGGAGACACGCACCATATAGCTAGTGCGTGGAGGAGGCACTGGTGGTACTGGGTTGGGGCGGGGAGGTGGCGCCGGAAATACCGGACCGTGCAGGCGTACTGGCTCCCTTGAACGCCGAGCCTGCCCAACCTTACCTGATTCTATGCTCCCCGTCGCCTGACCAGTGCGGGGAGGTGGAATAACCCGCACCGGCCTATGTAGGCGAACCGGGGACACCATGCGTAAGGATGGTGCCATGTACGCCGGCCCGAGGAGACGCACTGGTGACCAGATGCGTTGGGCCGGCTTCATGACATATGGCTCAACGCTCAGTCTAGCCCGGCCGATACGTGGAGCTGAAATGTACCGAACCGGGCTATGCACGCGTACAGGAGACACCGTGCGCTCTACTGCGTAACACGGTGTCTGCCCGTACTCTCGCTCTCCACGGTAAGTACAGGGAGTAGGCGCAGGTTTCCTACCTGACTTCGCCACACTCCCTTTAAGGCCCCCCCCAAGAAATTTTTGGGTTGTACTCACGGGCTTCCAGCCTTGTCTCCGTGCTGCCTCCTCATATCGCCTCCTCTCGGCTTTCGCTGCCTCCAGCTCTTCACGAGGGAGGCGATATTCTCCAGGTTGATCCCACGGCCCCTTACCATCCAGTATCTCCTCCCATGTCCAGAAATCCTTTGTGGGTAGGTCCTGTTGCCGCCTTCCATGCCGCTTGGTCCTATGGTGGGTAATTCTCTATGTAAGAACGTTAGTAGCCTGTATGTTTGTGCACAACGTTTGTAGCTTCACGGTCGTTTTGTTATTTTGTTGTTTTGTTAAAGTGTTTTTGTGTCGTGTTCATCTTCGTGTTAAAATAAAAGAAGATGGCATATTTTCCAACTGCTGCATTTTGGTCCGTTAATCCGCCACACGATCGTGACAATCATGTTGAAATACAGAAATAGGCACTTTTCAAAAACAAGCTCCAAATCATGTTGAAATACAGAAATAAACACTTTTCCATAAACAAGCTCTAAATCATGTTTGATGCACTCTGTAAGTACATTTTATTTCAGTACTGTTTAATCAGGATGATAGGAACACTGTGAACAGTTTTCAGCAAGTTGCAACATTGAAATACAGAAATAAACACTTTTCCAAAAACAAGCTCTAAATCATGTTGAAACACAGAAATAAGCACTTTTCAAAAACAAGCTCCAAATCATGTTGAAATACAGAAATTTACACTTTTCCAAAAACAAGCTCCAAATCATGTTGAAATACAGAAATGAACATTTTTCCAAAAACAAGCTCCAAATCATATTGAAATACAGAAATGAACACTTTTCCAAAAACAAGCTCTAAATCATGTTGAAAAACAGAAAAAACACTTTTCCATAAACAAGCTCTAAATCATGTTGAAATACAGAAATAGGCACTTTTCAAAAATAAGCTCCAAATCATGTTGAAATACAGAAATAAACACTTTTCCATAAACAAGCTCTAAATCATGTTTGATGCACTCTGTAAGTACATTTTATTTCAGTACTGTTTAATCAGGATGATAGGAACACTGTGGACAGTTTTCAGCAAGTTGCAACATTGAAATACAGAAATAAACACTTTTCCAAAAACAAGCTCTAAATCATGTTGAAACACAGAAATAAGCACTTTTCAAAAACAAGCTCCAAATCATGTTGAAATACAGAAATTTACACTTTTCCAAAAACAAGCTCCAAATCATGTTGAAATACAGAAATGAACACTTTTCCAAAAACAAGCTCCAAATCATGTTGAAATACAGAAATGAACACTTTTCCAAAAACAAGCTCTAAATCATGTTGAAAAACAGAAAAAACACTTTTCCATAAACAAGCTCTAAATCATGTTGAAATACAGAAATAGGCACTTTTCAAAAACAAGCTCCAAATCATGTTGAAATACAGAAATAAACACTTTTCCATAAACAAGCTCTAAATCATGTTTGATGCACTCTGTAAGTACATTTTATTTCAGTACTGTTTAATCAGGATGATAGGAACACTGTGGACAGTTTTCAGCAAGTTGCAACATTGAAATACAGAAATAAACACTTTTCCAAAAACAAGCTCTAAATCATGTTGAAACACAGAAATAAGCACTTTTCAAAAACAAGCTCTAAATCATGTTGAAAAACAGAAAAAACACTTTTCCATAAACAAGCTCTTAAATCATGTTGAAATACAGAAATAGGCACTTTTCAAAAACAAGCTCCAAATCATGTTGAAATACAGAAATAAACACTTTTCCATAAACAAGCTCTAAATCATGTTTGTTGCACTCTTTAAGTACATTTTATTTCAGTACTGTTTAATCAGGATGATAGGAACACTGTGGACAGTTTTCAGCAAGTTGCAACATTGAAATACAGAAATAAACACTTTTCCAAAAACAAGCTCTAAATCATGTTGAAACACAGAAATAAGCACTTTTCAAAAACAAGCTCCAAATCATGTTGAAATACAGAAATGAACACTTTTCCAAAAACAAGCTCCAAATCATGTTGAAATACAGAAATGAACACTTTTCCAAAAACAAGCTCTAAATCATGTTGAAAAACAGAAAAAACACTTTTCCATAAACAAGCTCTAAATCATGTTGAAATACAGAAATAGGCACTTTTCAAAAACAAGCTCAAAATCATGTTGAAATACAGAAATAAACACTTTTCCATAAACAAGCTCTAAATCATGTTGAAATACAGAAATAAGCACTTTTCAAAAACAAGCTCCAAATCATGTTGAAATACAGAAATTTACACTTTTCCAAAAACAAGCTCCAAATCATGTTGAAATACAGAAATGAACACTTTTCCAAAAACAAGCTCCAAATCATGTTGAAATACAGAAATGAACACTTTTCCAAAAACAAGCTCTAAATCATGTTGAAAAACAGAAAAAACACTTTTCCATAAACAAGCTCTAAATCATGTTGAAATACAGAAATAGGCACTTTTCAAAAACAAGCTCAAAATCATGTTGAAATACAGAAATAAACACTTTTCCATAAACAAGCTCTAAATCATGTTGAAAAACAGAAAAAACACTTTTCCATAAACAAGCTCTAAATCATGTTGAAATACAGAAATAGGCACTTTTTAAAAACAAGCTCCAAATCATGTTGAAATACAGAAATAAACACTTTTCCATAAACAAGCTCTAAATCATGTTTGATGCACTCTGTAAGTACATTTTATTTCAGTACTGTTTAATCAGGATGATAGGAACACTGTGGACAGTTTTCAGCAAGTTGCAACATTGAAATACAGAAATAAACACTTTTCCAAAAACAAGCTCTAAATCATGTTGTAACACAGAAATTTACACTTTTCAAAAACAAGCTCCAAATCATGTTGAAATACAGAAATTTACACTTTTCCAAAAACAAGCTCCAAATCATGTTGAAATACAGAAATGAACACTTTTCCAAAAACAAGCTCTAAATCATGTTGAAATACAGAAATAGGCACTTTTCAAAAACAAGCTCCAAATCATGCTGAAATACAGAAATAAACACTTCTCCATAAACAAGCTCTAAATCATGTTTGATGCACTCTGTAAGTACATTTTATTTCAGTACTGTTTAATCAGGATGATAGGAACACTGTGGAAAGTTTTCAGCAAGTTGCAACATTGAAATACAGAAATTTACACTTTTCCAAAAACAAGCTCTAAATCATGTTGAAACACAGAAATAAGCACTTTTCAAAAACAAGCTCCAAATCATGTTGAAATAGAGAAATTTACACTTTTCCAAAAACAAGCTCCAAATCATGTTGAAATACAGAAATGAACACTTTTCCAAAAACAAGCTCCAAATCATGTTGAAATACAGAAATGAACACTTTTCCAAAAACAAGCTCCAAATCATGTTGAAATACAGAAATGAACACTTTTCCAAAAACAAGCTCTAAATCATGTTGAAATACAGAAATAAACACTTTTCCAAAAACAAGCTCTAAATCATGTTGAAACACAGAAATAAGCACTTTTCAAAAACAAGCTCCAAATCATGTTGAAATAGAGAAATTTACACTTTTCCAAAAACAAGCTCTAAATCATGTTGAAATACAGAAAAAACACTTTTCCATAAACAAGCTCTAAATCATGTTGAAATACAGAAATAAGCACTTTCAAAAAAAAAGCTCCAAATCATGTTGAAATACAGAAATAAGCACTTTTCAAAAACAAGCTCCAAATCATGTTGAAATACAGAAATAAACACTTTTCCATAAACAAGCTCTAAATCATGTTTGATGCACTCTGTAAGTTAATTTTATTTCAGTACTGTAATCAGGATGATAAGATCACTCTGGACAGTTTTCAGCAAGTTGCAACATTGAAATACAGAAATAAACACTTTTCCAAAAACAAGCTCTAAATCATGTTGAAACACAGAAATAAGCAGTTTTCAAAAACAAGCTCCAAATCATGTTGAAATAGAGAAATTTACACTTTTCCAAAAACAAGCTCCAAATCATGTTGAAATACAGAAATAAGCACTTTTCAAAAACAAGCTCCAAATCATGTTGAAATACAGAAATAAACACTTTTCCATAAACAAGCTCTAAATCATGTTTGATGCACTCTGTAAGTTAATTTTATTTCAGTACTGTAATCAGGATGATAAGATCACTCTGGACAGTTTTCAGCAAGTTGCAACATTGAAATACAGAAATAAAAAGTTTTCCAAAAACAAGCTCTAAATCATGTTGAAAAACAGAAAAAAAAAGTTTTCCACAAACAAGCTCTAAATCATGTTGAAATACAGAAATAAGCACTTTTCAAAAACAAGCTCCAAATCTTGTTGAAATACAGAAATTTACACTTTTCCAAAAACAAGCTCCAAATCATGTTGAAATACAGAAATGAACACTTTTCCAAAAACAAGCTCCAAATCATGTTGAAATACAGAAATGAACACTTTTCCAAAAACAAGCTCTAAATCATGTTGAAATACAGACAAAACACTTTTCCATAAACAAGCTCTAAATCATGTTGAAATACAGAAATAGGCACTTTTCAAAAACAAGCTCCAAATCATGTTGAAATACAGAAATAAACACTTTTCCATAAACAAGCTCTAAATCATGTTTGATGCACTCTGTAAGTAAATTTTATTTCAGTACTGTTTAATCAGGATGATAGGAACACTGTGGACAGTTTTCAGCAAGTTGCAACATTGAAATACAGAAATAAACACTTTTCCAAAAACAAGCTCTAAATCATGTTGAAACACAGAAATAAGCACTTTTCAAAAACAAGCTCCAAATCATGTTGAAATACAGAAATTTACACTTTTCCATAAACAAGCTCTAAATCATGTTGAAATACAGACAAAACACTTTTCCATAAACAAGCTCTAAATCATGTTGAAATACAGAAATAGGCACTTTTCAAAAACAAGCTCCAAATCATGTTGAAATACAGAAATAAACACTTTTCCATAAACAAGCTCTAAATCATGTTTGATGCACCCTGTAAGTACATTTTATTTCAGTACTGTTTAATCAGGATGATAGGAACACTGTGAACAGTTTTCAGCAAGTTGCAATATTGAAATACAGAAATAAACACTTTTCCAAAAACAAGCTCTAAATCATGTTGAAACACAGAAATAAGCACTTTTCAAAAACAAGCTCCAAATCATGTTGAAATACAGAAATGTACACTTTTCCAAAAACAAGCTCCAAATCATGTTGAAATACAGAAATAAACACTTTTCCATAAACAAGCTCCAAATCATGTTGAAATACAGAAATGAACACTTTTCCAAAAACAAGCTCCAAATCATGTTGAAATACAGAAATGAACACTTTTCCAAAAACAAGCTCTAAATCATGTTGAAAAACAGAAAAAACACTTTTCCATAAACAAGCTCTAAATCATGTTGAAATACAGAAATAAACACTTCTCCATAAACAAGCTCTAAATCATGTTTGATGCACTCTGTAAGTACATTTTATTTCAGTACTGTTTAATCAGGATGATAGGAACATTGTGGAAAGTTTTCAGCAAGTTGCAACATTGAAATACAGAAATAAACACTTTTCCAAAAACAAGCTCTAAATCATGTTGATACACAGAAATAAGCACTTTTCAAAAACAAGCTCCAAATCATGTTGAAATACAGAAATGAACACTTTTCCAAAAACAAGCTCTAAATCATGTTGAAAAACAGAAAAAACACTTTTCCATAAACAAGCTCTAAATCATGTTGAAATACAGAAATAGGCACTTTTCAAAAACAAGCTCCAAATCATGCTGAAATACAGAAATAAACACTTCTCCATAAACAAGCTCTAAATCATGTTTGATGCACTCAGTAAGTACATTTTATTTCAGTACTGTTTAATCAGGATGATAGGAACACTGTGGAAAGTTTTCAGCAAGTTGCAACATTGAAATACAGAAATAAACACTTTTCCAAAAACAAGCTCTAAATCATGTTGAAACACAGAAATAAGCACTTTTCAAAAACAAGCTCCAAATCATGTTGAAATAGAGAAATTTGCACTTTTCCAAAAACAAGCTCCAAATCATGTTGAAATACAGAAATGAACACTTTTCCAAAAACAAGCTCTAAATTATGTTGAAACACAGAAATAAGCACTTTTCAAAAACAAGCTCTAAATCATGTTGAAATACAGAAATGTACACTTTTCCAAAAACAAGCTCCAAATCATGTTGAAATATAGAAATAAACACTTTTCCAAAAACAAGCTCTAAATCATGTTGAAACACAGAAATAAGCACTTTTCAAAAACAAGCTCCAAATCATGTTGAAATAGAGAAATTTACACTTTTCCAAAAACAAGCTCTAAATCATGTTGAAATACAGAAAAAACACTTTTCCATAAACAAGCTCTAAATCATGTTGAAATACAGAAATAAGCACTTTCAAAAAAAAAGCTCCAAATCATGTTGAAATACAGAAATAAGCACTTTTCCATAAACAAGCTCTAAATCATGTTTGATGCACTCTGTAAGTTAATTTTATTTCAGTACTGTAATCAGGATGATAAGATCACTCTGGACAGTTTTCAGCAAGTTGCAACATTGAAATACAGAAATAAACACTTTTCCAAAAACAAGCTCTAAATCATGTTGAAACACAGAAATAAGCAGTTTTCAAAAACAAGCTCCAAATCATGTTGAAATAGAGAAATTTACACTTTTCCAAAAACAAGCTCCAAATCATGTTGAAATACAGAAATAAGCACTTTTCAAAAACAAGCTCCAAATCATGTTGAAATACAGAAATAAACACTTTTCCATAAACAAGCTCTAAATCATGTTTGATGCACTCTGTAAGTTAATTTTATTTCAGTACTGTAATCAGGATGATAAGATCACTCTGGACAGTTTTCAGCAAGTTGCAACATTGAAATACAGAAATAAAAAGTTTTCCAAAAACAAGCTCTAAATCATGTTGAATTACAGAAATAAGCACTTTTCAAAAACAAGCTCCAAATCTTGTTGAAATACAGAAATTTACACTTTTCCAAAAACAAGCTCCAAATCATGTTGAAATACAGAAATGAACACTTTTCCAAAAACAAGCTCCAAATCATGATGAAATACAGAAATGAACACTTTTCCAAAAACAAGCTCTAAATCATGTTGAAATACAGACAAAACACTTTTCCATAAACAAGCTCTAAATCATGTTGAAACACAGAAATAAGCACTTTTCAAAAACAAGCTCCAAATCATGTTGAAATACAGAAATTTACACTTTTCCAAAAACAAGCTCCAAATCATGTTGAAATACAGAAATTAACACTTTTCCAAAAACAAGCTCTAAATCATGTTGAAATACAGACAAAACACTTTTCCATAAACAAGCTCTAAATCATGTTGAAATACAGAAATAGGCACTTTTCAAAAACAAGCTCCAAATCATGTTGAAATACAGAAATAAACACTTTTCCATAAACAAGCTCTAAATCATGTTTGATGCACTCTGTAAGTAAATTTTATTTCAGTACTGTTTAATCAGGATGATAGGAACACTGTGGACAGTTTTCAGCAAGTTGCAACATTGAAATACAGAAATAAACACTTTTCCAAAAACAAGCTCTAAATCATGTTGAAACACAGAAATAAGCACTTTTCAAAAACAAGCTCCAAATCATGTTGAAATACAGAAATTTACACTTTTCCATAAACAAGCTCTAAATCATGTTGAAATACAGACAAAACACTTTTCCATAAACAAGCTCTAAATCATGTTGAAATACAGAAATAGGCACTTTTCAAAAACAAGCTCCAAATCATGTTGAAATACAGAAATAAACACTTTTCCATAAACAAGCTCTAAATCATGTTTGATGCACCCTGTAAGTACATTTTATTTCAGTACTGTTTAATCAGGATGATAGGAACACTGTGAACAGTTTTCAGCAAGTTGCAATATTGAAATACAGAAATAAACACTTTTCCAAAAACAAGCTCTAAATCATGTTGAAACACAGAAATAAGCACTTTTCAAAAACAAGCTCCAAATCATGTTGAAATACAGAAATGTACACTTTTCCAAAAACAAGCTCCAAATCATGTTGAAATACAGAAATAAACACTTTTCCATAAACAAGCTCCAAATCATGTTGAAATACAGAAATGAACACTTTTCCAAAAACAAGCTCTAAATCATGTTGAAAAACAGAAAAAACACTTTTCCATAAACAAGCTCTAAATCATGTTGAAATACAGAAATAAACACTTCTCCATAAACAAGCTCTAAATCATGTTTGATGCACTCTGTAAGTACATTTTATTTCAGTACTGTTTAATCAGGATGATAGGAACATTGTGGAAAGTTTTCAGCAAGTTGCAACATTGAAATACAGAAATAAACACTTTTCCAAAAACAAGCTCTAAATCATGTTGATACACAGAAATAAGCACTTTTCAAAAACAAGCTCCAAATCATGTTGAAATACAGAAATTTACACTTTTCCAAAAACAAGCTCCAAATCATGTTGAAATACAGAAATGAACACTTTTCCAAAAACAAGCTCTAAATCATGTTGAAAAACAGAAAAAACACTTTTCCATAAACAAGCTCTAAATCATGTTGAAATACAGAAATAGGCACTTTTCAAAAACAAGCTCCAAATCATGCTGAAATACAGAAATAAACACTTCTCCATAAACAAGCTCTAAATCATGTTTGATGCACTCAGTAAGTACATTTTATTTCAGTACTGTTTAATCAGGATGATAGGAACACTGTGGAAAGTTTTCAGCAAGTTGCAACATTGAAATACAGAAATAAACACTTTTCCAAAAACAAGCTCTAAATCATGTTGAAACACAGAAATAAGCACTTTTCAAAAACAAGCTCCAAATCATGTTGAAATAGAGAAATTTACACTTTTCCAAAAACAAGCTCCAAATCATGTTGAAATACAGAAATGAACACTTTTCCAAAAACAAGCTCTAAATTATGTTGAAACACAGAAATAAGCACTTTTCAAAAACAAGCTCTAAATCATGTTGAAATACAGAAATGTACACTTTTCCAAAAACAAGCTCCAAATCATGTTGAAATACAGAAATAAACACTTTTCCAAAAACAAGCTCTAAATCATGTTGAAACACAGAAATAAGCACTTTTCAAAAACAAGCTCCAAATCATGTTGAAATAGAGAAATTTACACTTTTCCAAAAACAAGCTCTAAATCATGTTGAAATACAGAAAAAACACTTTTCCATAAACAAGCTCTAAATCATGTTGAAATACAGAAATAAGCACTTTCAAAAAAAAAGCTCCAAATCATGTTGAAATACAGAAATAAGCACTTTTCAAAAACAAGCTCCAAATCATGTTGAAATACAGAAATAAACACTTTTCCATAAACAAGCTCTAAATCATGTTTGATGCACTCTGTAAGTTAATTTTATTTCAGTACTGTAATCAGGATGATAAGATCACTCTGGACAGTTTTCAGCAAGTTGCAACATTGAAATACAGAAATAAACACTTTTCCAAAAACAAGCTCTAAATCATGTTGAAACACAGAAATAAGCAGTTTTCAAAAACAAGCTCCAAATCATGTTGAAATAGAGAAATTTACACTTTTCCAAAAACAAGCTCCAAATCATGTTGAAATACAGAAATAAGCACTTTTCAAAAACAAGCTCCAAATCATGTTGAAATACAGAAATAAACACTTTTCCATAAACAAGCTCTAAATCATGTTTGATGCACTCTGTAAGTTAATTTTATTTCAGTACTGTAATCAGGATGATAAGATCACTCTGGACAGTTTTCAGCAAGTTGCAACATTGAAATACAGAAATAAAAAGTTTTCCAAAAACAAGCTCTAAATCATGTTGAATTACAGAAATAAGCACTTTTCAAAAACAAGCTCCAAATCTTGTTGAAATACAGAAATTTACACTTTTCCAAAAACAAGCTCCAAATCATGTTGAAATACAGAAATGAACACTTTTCCAAAAACAAGCTCCAAATCATGATGAAATACAGAAATGAACACTTTTCCAAAAACAAGCTCTAAATCATGTTGAAATACAGACAAAACACTTTTCCATAAACAAGCTCTAAATCATGTTGAAACACAGAAATAAGCACTTTTCAAAAACAAGCTCCAAATCATGTTGAAATACAGAAATTTACACTTTTCCAAAAACAAGCTCCAAATCATGTTGAAATACAGAAATTAACACTTTTCCAAAAACAAGCTCCAAATCATGTTGAAATACAGAAATGAACACTTTTCCAAAAACAAGCTCTAAATCATGTTGAAAAACAGAAAAAACACTTTTCCATAAACAAGCTCTAAATCATGTTGAAACAGAAATAAGCACTTTTCAAAAACAAGCTCTAAATCATGTTGAAATACAGAAATTTACACTTTTCCAAAAACAAGCTCCAAATCATGTTGAAATACAGAAATGAACACTTTTCCAAAAACAAGCTCCAAATCATGTTGAAATACAGAAATGAACACTTTTCCATAAACAAGCTCTAAATCATGTTGAAATACAGAAATAGGCACTTTTCAAAAACAAGCTCCAAATCATGTTGAAATACAGAAATAAACATTTTTCCATAAACAAGCTCTAAATCATGTTTGATGCACTCTGTAAGTACATTTTATTTCAGTACTGTTTAATCAGGATGATAGGAACACTGTGGACAGTTTTCAGCAAGTTGCAACATTGAAATACAGAAATAAACACTTTTCCAAAAACAAGCTCTAAATCATGTTGAAACACAGAAATAAGCACTTTTCAAAAACAAGCTCCAAATCATGTTGAAATACAGAAATTTACACTTTTCCAAAAACAAGCTCCAAATCATGTTGAAATACAGAAATGAACACTTTTCCAAAAACAAGCTCCAAATCATGTTGAAATACAGAAATGAACACTTTTCCAAAAACAAGCTCTAAATCATGTTGAAATACAGACAAAACACTTTTCCATCATGTTGAAATACAGAAATGAACACTTTTCCAAAAACAAGCTCTAAATCATGTTGAAATACAGACAAAACACTTTTCCATAAACAAGCTCTAAATTATGTTGAAATACAGAAATAGGCACTTTTCAAAAACAAGCTCCAAATCATGTTGAAATACAGAAATAAACACTTTTCCATAAACAAGCTCTAAATCTTGTTTGATGCACTCTGTAAGTACATTTTATTTCAGTACTGTTTAATCAGGATGATAGGAACACTGTGGACAGTTTTCAGCAAGTTGCAACATTGAAATACAGAAATAAACACTTTTCCAAAAACAAGCTCTAAATCATGCTGAAACAAAGGAATAAGCACTTTTCAAAAACAAGCTCCAAATCATGTTGAAATACAGAAATGAACACTTTTCCAAAAACAAGCTCCAAATCATGTTGAAATACAGAAATGAACACTTTTCCAAAAACAAGCTCTAAATCATGTTGAAACACAGAAAAAACACTTTTCCATAAACAAGCTCTAAATCATGTTGAAATACAGAAATAGGCACTTTTCAAAAACAAGCTCCAAATCATGTTGAAATACAGAAATAAACACTTTTCCATAAACAAGCTCTAAATCATGTTTGATGCACTCTGTAAGTACATTTTATTTCAGTACTGTTTAATCAGGATGATAGGAACACTGTGGACAGTTTTCAGCAAGTTGCAACATTGAAATACAGAAATAAACACTTTTCCAAAAACAAGCTCTAAATCATGTTGAAACACAGAAATAAGCACTTTTCAAAAACAAGCTCCAAATCATGTTGAAATACAGAAATTTACACTTTTCCAAAAACAAGCTCCAAATCATGTTGAAATACAGAAATGAACACTTTTCCAAAAACAAGCTCCAAATCATGTTGAAATACAGAAATGAACACTTTTCCAAAAACAAGCTCTAAATCATGTTGAAATACAGACAAAACACTTTTCCATAAACAAGCTCTAAATCATGTTGAAATACAGAAATAGGCACTTTTCAAAAACAAGCTCCAAATCATGTTGAAATACAGAAATAAACACTTTTCCATAAACAAGCTCTAAATCATGTTTGATGCACTCTGTAAGTACATTTTATTTCAGTACTGTTTAATCAGGATGATAGGAACACTGTGGACAGTTTTCAGCAAGTTGCAACATTGAAATACAGAAATAAACACTTTTCCAAAAACAAGCTCTAAATCATGTTGAAACACAGAAATAAGCACTTTTCAAAAACAAGCTCCAAATCATGTTGAAATACAGAAATTTACACTTTTCCAAAAACAAGCTCCAAATCATGTTGAAATACAGAAATGAACACTTTTCCAAAAACAAGCTCTAAATCATGTTGAAACACAAAAATAAGCACTTTTCAAAAACAAGCTCCAAATCATGTTGAAATACAGAAATAGGCACTTTTCAAAAACAAGCTCCAAATCATGTTGAAATACAGAAATAAACACTTTTCCATAAACAAGCTCTAAATCATGTTTGATGCACTCTGTAAGTACATTTTATTTCAGTACTGTTTAATCAGGATGATAGGAACACTGTGGACAGTTTTCAGCAAGTTGCAACATTGAAATACAGAAATAAACACTTTTCCAAAAACAAGCTCTAAATCATGTTGAAACACAGAAATAAGCACTTTTCAAAAACAAGCTCCAAATCATGTTGAAATACAGAAATGAACACTTTTCCAAAAACAAGCTCCAAATCATGTTGAAATACAGAAATGAACACTTTTCCAAAAACAAGCTCCAAATCATGTTGAAATACAGAAATGAACACTTTTCCAAAAACAAGCTCTAAATCATGTTGAAACACAGAAATAAGCACTTTTCAAAAACAAGCTCCAAATCATGTTGAAATACAGAAATTTACACTTTTCCAAAAACAAGCTCCAAATCATGTTGAAATACAGAAATGAACACTTTTCCAAAAACAAGCTCCAAATCATGTTGAAATACAGAAATGAACACTTTTCCAAAAACAAGCTCCAAATCATGTTGAAATACAGAAATGAACACTTTTCCAAAAACAAGCTCCAAATCATGTTGAAATACAGAAATGAACACTTTTCCAAAAACAAGCTCCAAATCATGTTGAAATACAGAAATTTACACTTTTCCAAAAACAAGCTCTAAATCATGTTGAAACACAGAAATAAGCACTTTTCAAAAACAAGCTCCAAATCCTGTTGAAATACAGAAATTTACACTTTTCCAAAAACAAGCTCTAAATCATGTTGAAACACAGAAATAAGCACTTTTCAAAAACAAGCTCCAAATCATGTTGAAATACAGAAATTTACACTTTTCCAAAAACAAGCTCCAAATCATGTTGAAATACAGAATGAACACTTTTCCAAAAACATGCTCCAAATCATGTTGAAATACAGAAATGAACACTTTTCCAAAAACAAGCTCCAAATCATGTTGAAATACAGAAATTAACACTTTTCCAAAAACAAGCTCCAAATCATGTTGAAATACAGAAATGAACACTTTTCCAAAAACAAGCTCCAAATCATGTTGAAATACAGAAATTTACACTTTTCCAAAAACAAGCTCCAAATCATGTTGAAATACAGAAATGAACACTTTTCCAAAAACAAGCTCCAAATCATGTTGAAATACAGAAATGAACACTTTTCCAAAAACAAGCTCTAAATCATGTTGAAAAACAGAAAAAACACTTTTCCATAAACAAGCTCTAAATCATGTTGAAATACAGAAATAGGCACTTTTCAAAAACAAGCTCCAAATCATGTTGAAATACAGAAATAAACACTTTTCCATAAACAAGCTCTAAATCATGTTTGATGCACTCTGTAAGTACATTTTATTTCAGTACTGTTTAATCAGGATGATAGGAACACTGTGGACAGTTTTCAGCAAGTTGCAACATTGAAATACAGAAATAAACACTTTTCCAAAAACAAGCTCTAAATCATGTTGAAACACAGAAATAAGCACTTTTCAAAAACAAGCTCCAAATCATGTTGAAATACAGAAATGAACACTTTTCCAAAAACAAGCTCCAAATCATGTTGAAATACAGAAATGAACACTTTTCCAAAAACAAGCTCTAAATCATGTTGAAATACAGACAAAACACTTTTCCATAAACAAGCTCTAAATCATGTTGAAATACAGAAATAGGCACTTTTCAAAAACAAGCTCTAAATCATGTTTGATGCACTCTGTAAGTACATTTTATTTCAGTACTGTTTAATCAGGATGATAGTAACACTGTGGACAGTTTTCACCAAGTTGCAACATTGAAATACAGAAATAAACACTTTTCCAAAAACAAGCTCTAAATCATGTTGAAACACAGAAATAAGCACTTTTCAAAAACAAGCTCCAAATCATGTTGAAATACAGAAATGAACACTTTTCCAAAAACAAGCTCCAAATCATGTTGAAATACAGAAATGAACACTTTTCCAAAAACAAGCTCTAAATCATGTTGAAACACAGAAATAAGCACTTTTCAAAAACAAGCTCCAAATCATGTTGAAATACAGAAATAGGCACTTTTCAAAAACAAGCTCCAAATCATGTTGAAATACAGAAATAAACACTTTTCCATAAACAAGCTCTAAATCATGTTTGATGCACTCTGTAAGTACATTTTATTTCAGTACTGTTTAATCAGGATGATAGGAACACTGTGGACAGTTTTCAGCAAGTTGCAACATTGAAATACAGAAATAAACACTTTTCCAAAAACAAGCTCTAAATCATGTTGAAACACAGAAATAAGCACTTTTCAAAAACAAGCTCCAAATCATGTTGAAATACAGAAATGAACACTTTTCCAAAAACAAGCTCCAAATCATGTTGAAATACAGAAATGAACACTTTTCCAAAAACAAGCTCTGAATCATGTTGAAATACAGACAAAACACTTTTCCATAAACAAGCTCTAAATCATGTTGAAATACAGAAATAGGCACTTTTCAAAAACAAGCTCTAAATCATGTTTGATGCACTCTGTAAGTACATTTTATTTCAGTACTGTTTAATCAGGATGATAGTAACACTGTGGACAGTTTTCACCAAGTTGCAACATTGAAATACAGAAATAAACACTTTTCCAAAAACAAGCTCTAAATCATGTTGAAACACAGAAATAAGCACTTTTCAAAAACAAGCTCCAAATCATGTTGAAATACAGAAATGAACACTTTTCCAAAAACAAGCTCCAAATCATGTTGAAATACAGAAATGAACACTTTTCCAAAAACAAGCTCTAAATCATGTTGAAACACAGAAATAAGCACTTTTCAAAAACAAGCTCCAAATCATGTTGAAATACAGAAATAGGCACTTTTCAAAAACAAGCTCCAAATCATGTTGAAATACAGAAATAAACATTTTTCCATAAACAAGCTCTAAATCATGTTTGATGCACTCTGTAAGTACATTTTATTTCAGTACTGTTTAATCAGGATGATAGGAACACTGTGGACAGTTTTCAGCAAGTTGCAACATTGAAATACAGAAATAAACACTTTTCCAAAAACAAACTCTAAATCATGTTGAAACACAGAAATAAGCACTTTTCAAAAACAAGCTCCAAATCATGTTGAAATACAGAAATTTACACTTTTCCAAAAACAAGCTCCAAATCATGTTGAAATACAGAAATGAACACTTTTCCAAAAACAAGCTCCAAATCATGTTGAAATACAGAAATGAACACTTTTCCAAAAACAAGCTCTAAATCATGTTGAAATACAGACAAAACACTTTTCCATAAACAAGCTCTAAATCATGTTGAAATACAGAAATAGGCACTTTTCAAAAACAAGCTCCAAATCATGTTGAAATACAGAAATAAACACTTTTCCATAAACAAGCTCTAAATCATGTTTGATGCACTCTGTAAGTACATTTTATTTCAGTACTGTTTAATCAGGATGATAGGAACACTGTGGACAGTTTTCAGCAAGTTGCAACATTGAAATACAGAAATAAGCACTTTTCAAAAACAAGCTCCAAATCATGTTGAAATACAGAAATTTACACTTTTCCAAAAACAAGCTCCAAATCATGTTGAAATACAGAAATGAACACTTTTCCAAAAACAAGCTCCAAATCATGTTGAAATACAGAAATGAACACTTTTCCAAAAACAAGCTCTAAATCATGTTGAAAAACAGAAAAAACACTTTTCCATAAACAAGCTCTAAATCATGTTGAAATACAGAAATAGGCACTTTTCAAAAACAAGCTCCAAATCATGTTGAAATACAGAAATAAACACTTTTCCATAAACAAGCTCTAAATCATGTTTGATGCACTCTGTAAGTACATTTTATTTCAGTACTGTTTAATCAGGATGATAGGAACACTGTGGACAGTTTTCAGCAAGTTGCAACATTGAAATACAGAAATAAACACTTTTCCAAAAACAAGCTCTAAATCATGTTGAAACACAGAAATAAGCACTTTTCAAAAACAAGCTCCAAATCATGTTGAAATACAGAAATTTACACTTTTCCAAAAACAAGCTCCAAATCATGTTGAAATACAGAAATGAACACTTTTCCAAAAACAAGCTCCAAATCATGTTGAAATACAGAAATGAACACTTTTCCAAAAACAAGCTCTAAATCATGTTGAAATACAGACAAAACACTTTTCCATAAACAAGCTCTAAATCATGTTGAAATACAGAAATAGGCACTTTTCAAAAACAAGCTCTAAATCATGTTTGATGCACTCTGTAAGTACATTTTATTTCAGTACTGTTTAATCAGGATGATAGTAACACTGTGGACAGTTTTCACCAAGTTGCAACATTGAAATACAGAAATAAACACTTTTCCAAAAACAAGCTCTAAATCATGTTGAAACACAGAAATAAGCACTTTTCAAAAACAAGCTCCAAATCATGTTGAAATACAGAAATGAACACTTTTCCAAAAACAAGCTCCAAATCATGTTGAAATACAGAAATGAACACTTTTCCAAAAACAAGCTCTAAATCATGTTGAAACACAGAAATAAGCACTTTTCAAAAACAAGCTCCAAATCATGTTGAAATACAGAAATAGGCACTTTTCAAAAACAAGCTCCAAATCATGTTGAAATACAGAAATAAACATTTTTCCATAAACAAGCTCTAAATCATGTTTGATGCACTCTGTAAGTACATTTTATTTCAGTACTGTTTAATCAGGATGATAGGAACACTGTGGACAGTTTTCAGCAAGTTGCAACATTGAAAAACAGAAATAAACACTTTTCCAAAAACAAGCTCTAAATCATGTTGAAACACAGAAATAAGCACTTTTCAAAAACAAGCTCCAAATCATGTTGAAATACAGAAATTTACACTTTTCCAAAAACAAGCTCCAAATCATGTTGAAATACAGAAATGAACACTTTTCCAAAAACAAGCTCCAAATCATGTTGAAATACAGAAATGAACACTTTTCCAAAAACAAGCTCTAAATCATGTTGAAATACAGACAAAACACTTTTCCATAAACAAGCTCTAAATCATGTTGAAATACAGAAATAGGCTATTTTCAAAAACAAGCTCCAAATCATGTTGAAATACAGAAATAAACACTTTTCCATAAACAAGCTCTAAATCATGTTTGATGCACTCTGTAAGTACATTTTATTTCAGTACTGTTTAATCAGGATGATAGGAACACTGTGGACAGTTTTCAGCAAGTTGCAACATTGAAATACAGAAATAAACACTTTTCCAAAAACAAGCTCTAAATCATGTTGAAACACAGAAATAAGCACTTTTCAAAAACAAGCTCCAAATCATGTTGAAATACAGAAATTTACACTTTTCCAAAAACAAGCTCCAAATCATGTTGAAATACAGAAATGAACACTTTTCCAAAAACAAGCTCTAAATCATGTTGAAACACAGAAATAAGCACTTTTCAAAAACAAGCTCCAAATCATGTTGAAATACAGAAATAGGCACTTTTCAAAAACAAGCTCCAAATCATGTTGAAATACAGAAATAAACACTTTTCCATAAACAAGCTCTAAATCATGTTTGATGCACTCTGTAAGTACATTTTATTTCAGTACTGTTTAATCAGGATGATAGGAACACTGTGGACAGTTTTCAGCAAGTTGCAACATTGAAACACAGAAATAAGCACTTTTCAAAAACAAGCTCCAAATCATGTTGAAATACAGAAATGAACACTTTTCCAAAAACAAGCTCCAAATCATGTTGAAATACAGAAATGAACACTTTTCCAAAAACAAGCTCTAAATCATGTTGAAACACAGAAATAAGCACTTTTCAAAAACAAGCTCCAAATCATGTTGAAATACAGAAATTTACACTTTTCCAAAAACAAGCTCCAAATCATGTTGAAATACAGAATGAACACTTTTCCAAAAACATGCTCCAAATCATGTTGAAATACAGAAATGAACACTTTTCCAAAAACAAGCTCCAAATCATGTTGAAATACTGAAATGAACACTTTTCCAAAAACAAGCTCCAAATCATGTTGAAATACAGAAATGAACACTTTTCCAAAAACAAGCTCTAAATCATGTTGAAAAACAGAAAAAACACTTTTCCATAAACAAGCTCTAAATCATGTTGAAATACAGAAATAGGCACTTTCAAAAACAAGATCCAAATCATGTTGAAATACAGAAATAAACACTTTTCCATAAACAAGCTCTAAATCATGTTTGATGCACTCTGTAAGTACATTTTATTTCAGTACTGTTTAATCAGGATGATAGGAACACTGTGGACAGTTTTCAGCAAGTTGCAACATTGAAAAACAGAAATAAACACTCTTCCAAAAACAAGCTCTAAATCATGTTGAAACACAGAAATAAGCACTTTTCAAAAACAAGCTCCAAATCATGTTGAAATACAGAAATTTACACTTTTCCAAAAACAAGCTCCAAATCATGTTGAAATACAGAAATGAACACTTTTCCAAAAACAAGCTCCAAATCATGTTGAAATACAGAAATGAACACTTTTCCAAAAACAAGCTCTAAATCATGTTGAAATACAGACAAAACACTTTTCCATAAACAAGCTCTAAATCATGTTGAAATACAGAAATAGGCACTTTTCAAAAGCAAGCTCCAAATCATGTTGAAATACAGAAATAAACACTTTTCCATAAACAAGCTCTAAATCATGTTTGATGCACTCTGTAAGTACATTTTATTTCAGTACTGTTTAATCAGGATGATAGGAACACTGTGGACAGTTTTCAGCAAGTTGCAACATTGAAATACAGAAATAAACACTTTTCCAAAAACAAAATCTAAATCATGTTGAAACACAGAAATAAGCACTTTTCAAAAACAAGCTCCAAATCATGTTGAAATACAGAAATGAACACTTTTCCAAAAACAAGCTCCAAATCATGTTGAAATACAGAATGAACACTTTTCCAAAAACATGCTCCAAATCATGTTGAAATACAGAAATGAACACTTTTCCAAAAACAAGCTCCAAATCATGTTGAAATACAGAAATTTACACTTTTCCAAAAACAAGCTCCAAATCATGTTGAAATACAGAAATGAACACTTTTCCAAAAACAAGCTCTAAATCATGTTGAAACACAGAAATAAGCACTTTTCAAAAACAAGCTCCAAATCATGTTGAAATACAGAAATAGGCACTTTTCAAAAACAAGCTCCAAATCATGTTGAAATACAGAAATAAACACTTTTCCATAAACAAGCTCTAAATCATGTTTGATGCACTCTGTAAGTACATTTTATTTCAGTACTGTTTAATCAGGATGATAGGAACACTGTGGACAGTTTTCAGCAAGTTGCAACATTGAAATACAGAAATAAACACTTTTCCAAAAACAAGCTCTAAATCATGTTGAAACACAGAAATAAGCACTTTTCAAAAACAAGCTCCAAATCATGTTGAAATACAGAAATGAACACTTTTCCAAAAACAAGCTCCAAATCATGTTGAAATACAGAAATGAACACTTTTCCAAAAACAAGCTCTAAATCATGTTGAAACACAGAAATAAGCACTTTTCAAAAACAAGTCCCAATCATGTTGAAATACAGAAATTTACACTTTTCCAAAAACAAGCTCCAAATCATGTTGAAATACAGAATGAACACTTTTCCAAAAACATGCTCCAAATCATGTTGAAATACAGAAATGAACACTTTTCCAAAAACAAGCTCCAAATCATGTTGAAATACAGAAATTTACACTTTTCCAAAAACAAGCTCTAAATCATGTTGAAACACAGAAATAAGCACTTTTCAAAAACAAGCTCCAAATCATGTTGAAATACAGAAATTTACACTTTTCCAAAAACAAGCTCCAAATCATGTTGAAATACTGAAATGAACACTTTTCCAAAAACAAGCTCCAAATCATGTTGAAATACAGAAATGAACACTTTTCCAAAAACAAGCTCTAAATCATGTTGAAAAACAGAAAAAACACTTTTCCATAAACAAGCTCTAAATCATGTTGAAATACAGAAATAGGCACTTTCAAAAACAAGATCCAAATCATGTTGAAATACAGAAATAAACACTTTTCCATAAACAAGCTCTAAATCATGTTTGATGCACTCTGTAAGTACATTTTATTTCAGTACTGTTTAATCAGGATGATAGGAACACTGTGGACAGTTTTCAGCAAGTTGCAACATTGAAAAACAGAAATAAACACTCTTCCAAAAACAAGCTCTAAATCATGTTGAAACACAGAAATAAGCACTTTTCAAAAACAAGCTCCAAATCATGTTGAAATACAGAAATTTACACTTTTCCAAAAACAAGCTCCAAATCATGTTGAAATACAGAAATGAACACTTTTCCAAAAACAAGCTCCAAATCATGTTGAAATACAGAAATGAACACTTTTCCAAAAACAAGCTCTAAATCATGTTGAAATACAGACAAAACACTTTTCCATAAACAAGCTCTAAATCATGTTGAAATACAGAAATAGGCACTTTTCAAAAGCAAGCTCCAAATCATGTTGAAATACAGAAATAAACACTTTTCCATAAACAAGCTCTAAATCATGTTTGATGCACTCTGTAAGTACATTTTATTTCAGTACTGTTTAATCAGGATGATAGGAACACTGTGGACAGTTTTCAGCAAGTTGCAACATTGAAATACAGAAATAAACACTTTTCCAAAAACAAGCTCTAAATCATGTTGAAACACAGAAATAAGCACTTTTCAAAAACAAGCTCCAAATCATGTTGAAATACAGAAATGAACACTTTTCCAAAAACAAGCTCCAAATCATGTTGAAATACAGAAATAAACACTTTTCCAAAAACAAGCTCTAAATCATGTTGAAACACAGAAATAAGCACTTTTCAAAAACAAGCTCCAAATCATGTTGAAATACAGAAATGAACACTTTTCCAAAAACAAGCTCCAAATCATGTTGAAATACAGAAATGAACACTTTTCCAAAAACAAGCTCTAAATCATGTTGAAACACAGAAATAAGCACTTTTCAAAAACAAGCTCCAAATCATGTTGAAATACAGAAATTTACACTTTTCCAAAAACAAGCTCCAAATCATGTTGAAATACAGAATGAACACTTTTCCAAAAACATGCTCCAAATCATGTTGAAATACAGAAATGAACACTTTTCCAAAAACAAGCTCCAAATCATGTTGAAATACAGAAATTTACACTTTTCCAAAAACAAGCTCTAAATCATGTTGAAACACAGAAATAAGCACTTTTCAAAAACAAGCTCCAAATCATGTTGAAATACAGAAATTTACACTTTTCCAAAAACAAGCTCCAAATCATGTTGAAATACTGAAATGAACACTTTTCCAAAAACAAGCTCCAAATCATGTTGAAATACAGAAATGAACACTTTTCCAAAAACAAGCTCTAAATCATGTTGAAAAACAGAAAAAACACTTTTCCATAAACAAGCTCTAAATCATGTTGAAATACAGAAATAGGCACTTTCAAAAACAAGATCCAAATCATGTTGAAATACAGAAATAAACACTTTTCCATAAACAAGCTCTAAATCTTGTTTGATGCACTCTGTAAGTACATTTTATTTCAGTACTGTTTAATCAGGATGATAGGAACACTGTGGACAGTTTTCAGCAAGTTGCAACATTGAAAAACAGAAATAAACACTCTTCCAAAAACAAGCTCTAAATCATGTTGAAACACAGAAATAAGCACTTTTCAAAAACAAGCTCCAAATCATGTTGAAATACAGAAATTTACACTTTTCCAAAAACAAGCTCCAAATCATGTTGAAATACAGAAATGAACACTTTTCCAAAAACAAGCTCCAAATCATGTTGAAATACAGAAATGAACACTTTTCCAAAAACAAGCTCTAAATCATGTTGAAATACAGACAAAACACTTTTCCATAAACAAGCTCTAAATCATGTTGAAATACAGAAATAGGCACTTTTCAAAAGCAAGCTCCAAATCATGTTGAAATACAGAAATAAACACTTTTCCATAAACAAGCTCTAAATCATGTTTGATGCACTCTGTAAGTACATTTTATTTCAGTACTGTTTAATCAGGATGATAGGAACACTGTGGACAGTTTTCAGCAAGTTGCAACATTGAAATACAGAAATAAACACTTTTCCAAAAACAAGCTCTAAATCATGTTGAAACACAGAAATAAGCACTTTTCAAAAACAAGCTCCAAATCATGTTGAAATACAGAAATGAACACTTTTCCAAAAACAAGCTCCAAATCATGTTGAAATACAGAAATGAACACTTTTCCAAAAACAAGCTCTAAATCATGTTGAAACACAGAAATAAGCACTTTTCAAAAACAAGCTCTAAATCATGTTGAAATACAGAAATGAACACTTTTCCAAAAACAAGCTCCAAATCATGTTGAAATACAGAAATAAACACTTTTCCATAAACAAGCTCCAAATCATGTTGAAATACAGAAATGAACACTTTTCCAAAAACAAGCTCCAAATCATGTTGAAATACAGAAATGAACACTTTTCCAAAAACAAGCTCTAAATCATGTTGAAAAACAGAAAAAACACTTTTCCATAAACAAGCTCTAAATCATGTTGAAAAACAGAAAAAACACTTTTCCATAAACAAGCTCTAAATCATGTTGAAATACAGAAATAGGCACTTTTCAAAAACAAGCTCCAAATCATGTTGAAATACAGAAATAAACACTTTTCCATAAACAAGCTCTAAATCATGTTTGATGCACTCTGTAAGTACATTTTATTTCAGTACTGTTTAATCAGGATGATAGGAACACTGTGGACAGTTTTCAGCAAGTTGCAACATTGAAATACAGAAATAAACACTTTTCCAAAAACAAGCTCTAAATCATGTTGAAACACAGAAATAAGCACTTTTCAAAAACAAGCTCCAAATCATGTTGAAATACAGAAATTTACACTTTTCCAAAAACAAGCTCCAAATCATGTTGAAATACAGAAATGAACACTTTTCCAAAAACAAGCTCCAAATCATGTTGAAGTACAGAAATAAACACTTTTCCATAAACAAGCTCCAAATCATGTTGAAATACAGAAATGAACACTTTTCCAAAAACAAGCTCCAAATCATGTTGAAATACAGAAATGAACACTTTTCCAAAAACAAGCTCTAAATCATGTTGAAAAACAGAAAAAACACTTTTCCATAAACAAGCTCTAAATCATGTTGAAATACAGAAATAGGCACTTTTCAAAAACAAGCTCCAAATCATGTTGAAATACAGAAATAAACACTTTTCCATAAACAAGCTCTAAATCATGTTTGATGCACTCTGTAAGTACATTTTATTTCAGTACTGTTTAATCAGGATGATAGGAACACTGTGGACAGTTTTCAGCAAGTTGCAACATTGAAATACAGAAATAAACACTTTTCCAAAAACAAGCTCTAAATCATGTTGAAACACAGAAATAAGCACTTTTCAAAAACAAGCTCCAAATCATGTTGAAATACAGAAATGAACACTTTTCCAAAAACAAGCTCCAAATCATGTTGAAATACAGAAATAAACACTTTTCCAAAAACAAGCTCTAAATCATGTTGAAACACAGAAATAAGCACTTTTCAAAAACAAGCTCCAAATCATGTTGAAATACAGAAATGAACACTTTTCCAAAAACAAGCTCCAAATCATGTTGAAATACAGAAATGAACACTTTTCCAAAAACAAGCTCTAAATCATGTTGAAACACAGAAATAAGCACTTTTCAAAAACAAGCTCCAAATCATGTTGAAATACAGAAATTTACACTTTTCCAAAAACAAGCTCCAAATCATGTTGAAATACAGAATGAACACTTTTCCAAAAACATGCTCCAAATCATGTTGAAATACAGAAATGAACACTTTTCCAAAAACAAGCTCCAAATCATGTTGAAATACAGAAATTTACACTTTTCCAAAAACAAGCTCTAAATCATGTTGAAACACAGAAATAAGCACTTTTCAAAAACAAGCTCCAAATCATGTTGAAATACAGAAATTTACACTTTTCCAAAAACAAGCTCCAAATCATGTTGAAATACTGAAATGAACACTTTTCCAAAAACAAGCTCCAAATCATGTTGAAATACAGAAATGAACACTTTTCCAAAAACAAGCTCTAAATCATGTTGAAAAACAGAAAAAACACTTTTCCATAAACAAGCTCTAAATCATGTTGAAATACAGAAATAGGCACTTTCAAAAACAAGATCCAAATCATGTTGAAATACAGAAATAAACACTTTTCCATAAACAAGCTCTAAATCTTGTTTGATGCACTCTGTAAGTACATTTTATTTCAGTACTGTTTAATCAGGATGATAGGAACACTGTGGACAGTTTTCAGCAAGTTGCAACATTGAAAAACAGAAATAAACACTCTTCCAAAAACAAGCTCTAAATCATGTTGAAACACAGAAATAAGCACTTTTCAAAAACAAGCTCCAAATCATGTTGAAATACAGAAATTTACACTTTTCCAAAAACAAGCTCCAAATCATGTTGAAATACAGAAATGAACACTTTTCCAAAAACAAGCTCCAAATCATGTTGAAATACAGAAATGAACACTTTTCCAAAAACAAGCTCTAAATCATGTTGAAATACAGACAAAACACTTTTCCATAAACAAGCTCTAAATCATGTTGAAATACAGAAATAGGCACTTTTCAAAAGCAAGCTCCAAATCATGTTGAAATACAGAAATAAACACTTTTCCATAAACAAGCTCTAAATCATGTTTGATGCACTCTGTAAGTACATTTTATTTCAGTACTGTTTAATCAGGATGATAGGAACACTGTGGACAGTTTTCAGCAAGTTGCAACATTGAAATACAGAAATAAACACTTTTCCAAAAACAAGCTCTAAATCATGTTGAAACACAGAAATAAGCACTTTTCAAAAACAAGCTCCAAATCATGTTGAAATACAGAAATGAACACTTTTCCAAAAACAAGCTCCAAATCATGTTGAAATACAGAAATGAACACTTTTCCAAAAACAAGCTCTAAATCATGTTGAAACACAGAAATAAGCACTTTTCAAAAACAAGCTCTAAATCATGTTGAAATACAGAAATGTACACTTTTCCAAAAACAAGCTCCAAATCATGTTGAAATACAGAAATAAACACTTTTCCATAAACAAGCTCCAAATCATGTTGAAATACAGAAATGAACACTTTTCCAAAAACAAGCTCCAAATCATGTTGAAATACAGAAATGAACACTTTTCCAAAAACAAGCTCTAAATCATGTTGAAAAACAGAAAAAACACTTTTCCATAAACAAGCTCTAAATCATGTTGAAAAACAGAAAAAACACTTTTCCATAAACAAGCTCTAAATCATGTTGAAATACAGAAATAGGCACTTTTCAAAAACAAGCTCCAAATCATGTTGAAATACAGAAATAAACACTTTTCCATAAACAAGCTCTAAATCATGTTTGATGCACTCTGTAAGTACATTTTATTTCAGTACTGTTTAATCAGGATGATAGGAACACTGTGGACAGTTTTCAGCAAGTTGCAACATTGAAATACAGAAATAAACACTTTTCCAAAAACAAGCTCTAAATCATGTTGAAACACAGAAATAAGCACTTTTCAAAAACAAGCTCCAAATCATGTTGAAATACAGAAATTTACACTTTTCCAAAAACAAGCTCCAAATCATGTTGAAATACAGAAATGAACACTTTTCCAAAAACAAGCTCCAAATCATGTTGAAGTACAGAAATAAACACTTTTCCATAAACAAGCTCCAAATCATGTTGAAATACAGAAATGAACACTTTTCCAAAAACAAGCTCCAAATCATGTTGAAATACAGAAATGAACACTTTTCCAAAAACAAGCTCTAAATCATGTTGAAAAACAGAAAAAACACTTTTCCATAAACAAGCTCTAAATCATGTTGAAATACAGAAATAGGCACTTTTCAAAAACAAGCTCCAAATCATGTTGAAATACAGAAATAAACACTTTTCCATAAACAAGCTCTAAATCATGTTTGATGCACTCTGTAAGTACATTTTATTTCAGTACTGTTTAATCAGGATGATAGGAACACTGTGGACAGTTTTCAGCAAGTTGCAACATTGAAATACAGAAATAAACACTTTTCCAAAAACAAGCTCTAAATCATGTTGAAACACAGAAATAAGCACTTTTCAAAAACAAGCTCCAAATCATGTTGAAATACAGAAATTTACACTTTTCCAAAAACAAGCTCCAAATCATGTTGAAATACAGAATTGAACACTTTTCCAAAACAAGCTCCAAATCATGTTGAAATACAGAAATGAACACTTTTCCAAAAACAAGCTCTAAATCATGTTGAAACACAGAAATAAGCACTTTTCAAAAACAAGCTCTAAATCATGTTGAAATACAGAAATGTACATTTTTCCAAAAACAAGCTCTAAATCATGTTGAAACACAGAAATAAGGACTTTTCAAAAACAAGCTCCAAATCATGTTGAAATACAGAAATTTACACTTTTCCAAAAACAAGTTCCAAATCATGTTGAAATACAGAAATGAACACTTTTCCAAAAACAAGCTCCAAATCATGTTGAAATACAGAAATGAACACTTTTCCAAAAACAAGCTCCAAATCATGTTGAAATACAGAAATGAACACTTTTCCAAAAACAAGCTCTAAATCATGTTGAAACACAGAAATAAGCACTTTTCAAAAACAAGCTCTAAATCATGTTGAAATACAGAAATGAACACTTTTCCAAAAACAAGCTCCAAATCATGTTGAAATACAGAAATAAACACTTTTCCATAAACAAGCTCCAAATCATGTTGAAATACAGAAATGAACACTTTTCCATAAACAAGCTCCAAATCATGTTGAAATACAGAAATAAACACTTTTCCATAAACAAGCTCCAAATCATGTTGAAATACAGAAATTTACACTTTTCCAAAAACAAGCTCCAAATCATGTTGAAACACTGAAATGAACACTTTTCCAAAAACAAGCTCCAAATCATGTTGAAATACAGAAATGAACACTTTTCCAAAAACAAGCTCTAAATCATGTTGAAAAACAGAAAAAACACTTTTCCATAAACAAGCTCTAAATCATGTTGAAATACAGAAATAGGCACTTTCAAAAACAAGATCCAAATCATGTTGAAATACAGAAATAAACACTTTTCCATAAACAAGCTCTAAATCATGTTTGATGCACTCTGTAAGTACATTTTATTTCAGTACTGTTTAATCAGGATGATAGGAACACTGTGGACAGTTTTCAGCAAGTTGCAACATTGAAAAACAGAAATAAACACTCTTCCAAAAACAAGCTCCAAATCATGTTGAAATACAGAAATGAACACTTTTCCAAAAACAAGCTCCAAATCATGTTGAAATACAGAAATGAACACTTTTCCAAAAACAAGCTCTAAATCATGTTGAAATACAGACAAAACACTTTTCCATAAACAAGCTCTAAATCATGTTGAAATACAGAAATAGGCACTTTTCAAAAGCAAGCTCCAAATCATGTTGAAATACAGAAATAAACACTTTTCCATAAACAAGCTCTAAATCATGTTTGATGCACTCTGTAAGTACATTTTATTTCAGTACTGTTTAATCAGGATGATAGGAACACTGTGGACAGTTTTCAGCAAGTTGCAACATTGAAATACAGAAATAAACACTTTTCCAAAAACAAGCTCTAAATCATGTTGAAACACAGAAATAAGCACTTTTCAAAAACAAGCTCCAAATCATGTTGAAATACAGAAATGAACACTTTTCCAAAAACAAGCTCCAAATCATGTTGAAATACAGAAATGAACACTTTTCCAAAAACAAGCTCTAAATCATGTTGAAACACAGAAATAAGCACTTTTCAAAAACAAGCTCTAAATCATGTTGAAATACAGAAATGAACACTTTTCCAAAAACAAGCTCCAAATCATGTTGAAATACAGAAATAAACACTTTTCCATAAACAAGCTCCAAATCATGTTGAAATACAGAAATGAACACTTTTCCAAAAACAAGCTCCAAATCATGTTGAAATACAGAAATGAACACTTTTCCAAAAACAAGCTCTAAATCATGTTGAAAAACAGAAAAAACACTTTTCCATAAACAAGCTCTAAATCATGTTGAAAAACAGAAAAAACACTTTTCCATAAACAAGCTCTAAATCATGTTGAAATACAGAAATAGGCACTTTTCAAAAACAAGCTCCAAATCATGTTGAAATACAGAAATAAACACTTTTCCATAAACAAGCTCTAAATCATGTTTGATGCACTCTGTAAGTACATTTTATTTCAGTACTGTTTAATCAGGATGATAGGAACACTGTGGACAGTTTTCAGCAAGTTGCAACATTGAAATACAGAAATAAACACTTTTCCAAAAACAAGCTCTAAATCATGTTGAAACACAGAAATAAGCACTTTTCAAAAACAAGCTCCAAATCATGTTGAAATACAGAAATTTACACTTTTCCAAAAACAAGCTCCAAATCATGTTGAAACACAGAAATGAACACTTTTCCAAAAACAAGCTCCAAATCATGTTGAAGTACAGAAATAAACACTTTTCCATAAACAAGCTCCAAATCATGTTGAAATACAGAAATGAACACTTTTCCAAAAACAAGCTCCAAATCATGTTGAAATACAGAAATGAACACTTTTCCAAAAACAAGCTCTAAATCATGTTGAAAAACAGAAAAAACACTTTTCCATAAACAAGCTCTAAATCATGTTGAAATACAGAAATAGGCACTTTTCAAAAACAAGCTCCAAATCATGTTGAAATACAGAAATAAACACTTTTCCATAAACAAGCTCTAAATCATGTTTGATGCACTCTGTAAGTACATTTTATTTCAGTACTGTTTAATCAGGATGATAGGAACACTGTGGACAGTTTTCAGCAAGTTGCAACATTGAAATACAGAAATAAACACTTTTCCAAAAACAAGCTCTAAATCATGTTGAAACACAGAAATAAGCACTTTTCAAAAACAAGCTCCAAATCATGTTGAAATACAGAAATTTACACTTTTCCAAAAACAAGCTCCAAATCATGTTGAAATACAGAATTGAACACTTTTCCAAAACAAGCTCCAAATCATGTTGAAATACAGAAATGAACACTTTTCCAAAAACAAGCTCTAAATCATGTTGAAACACAGAAATAAGCACTTTTCAAAAACAAGCTCTAAACCATGTTGAAATACAGAAATGTACATTTTTCCAAAAACAAGCTCTAAATCATGTTGAAACACAGAAATAAGGACTTTTCAAAAACAAGCTCCAAATCATGTTGAAATACAGAAATTTACACTTTTCCAAAAACAAGTTCCAAATCATGTTGAAATACAGAAATGAACACTTTTCCAAAAACAAGCTCCAAATCATGTTGAAATACAGAAATGAACACTTTTCCAAAAACAAGCTCCAAATCATGTTGAAAAACAGAAATAAACACTTTTCCATAAACAAGCTCCAAATCATGTTGAAATACAGAAATGAACACTTTTCAAAAACAAGCTCCAAATCATGTTGAAATACAGAAATGAACACTTTTCCAAAAACAAGCTCTAAATCATGTTGAAAAACAGAAATAAACACTTTTCCAAAAAAAAACTCTAAATCATGTTTGATGCACTCTGTAAGTACATTTTATTTCAGTACTGTTTAATCAGGATGATAGGAACACTGTGGACAGTTTTCAGCAAGTTGCAACATTGAAATACAGAAATAAACACTTTTCCAAAAACAAGCTCTAAATCATGTTGAAACACAGAAATAAGCACTTTTCAAAAACAAGCTCCAAATCATGTTGAAATACAGAAATTTACACTTTTCCAAAAACAAGCTCCAAATCATGTTGAAATACAGAAATGAACACTTTTCCAAAAACAAGCTCTAAATCATGTTGAAACACAGAAATAAGCACTTTTCAAAAACAAGCTCTAAATCATGTTGAAATACAGAAATGAACACTTTTCCAAAAACAAGCTCCAAATCATGTTGAAATACAGAAATAAACACTTTTCCATAAACAAGCTCCAAATCATGTTGAAATACAGAAATGAACACTTTTCCAAAAACAAGCTCCAAATCATGTTGAAATACAGAAATGAACACTTTTCCAAAAACAAGCTCTAAATCATGTTGAAAAACAGAAAAAACACTTTTCCATAAACAAGCTCTAAATCATGTTGAAATACAGAAATAGGCACTTTTCAAAAACAAGCTCCAAATCATGTTGAAATACAGAAATAAACACTTTTCCATAAACAAGATCTAAATCATGTTTGATGCACTCTGTAAGTACATTTTATTTCAGTACTGTTTAATCAGGATGATAGGAACACTGTGGACAGTTTTCAGCAAGTTGCAACATTGAAATACAGAAATAAACACTTTTCCAAAAACAAGCTCTAAATCATGTTGAAACACAGAAATAAGCACTTTTCAAAAACAAGCTCCAAATCATGTTGAAATACAGAAATTTACACTTTTCCAAAAACAAGCTCCAAATCATGTTGAAATACAGAAATGAACACTTTTCCAAAAACAAGCTCCAAATCATGTTGAAAAACAGAAATAAACACTTTTCCATAAACAAGCTCCAAATCATGTTGAAATACAGAAATGAACACTTTTCAAAAACAAGCTCCAAATCATGTTGAAATACAGAAATGAACACTTTTCCAAAAACAAGCTCTAAATCATGTTGAAAAACAGAAATAAACACTTTTCCAAAAAAAAACTCTAAATCATGTTTGATGCACTCTGTAAGTACATTTTATTTCAGTACTGTTTAATCAGGATGATAGGAACACTGTGGACAGTTTTCAGCAAGTTGCAACATTGAAATACAGAAATAA
The DNA here is from genome assembly GCF_029448725.1 of Salvelinus fontinalis. Taxonomy (NCBI): domain Eukaryota; kingdom Metazoa; phylum Chordata; class Actinopteri; order Salmoniformes; family Salmonidae; genus Salvelinus; species Salvelinus fontinalis. The sequence goes on from NW_026600319.1 coordinate 244,585, forward strand.
ACACTTTTCCAAAAACAAGCTCTAAATCATGTTGAAACACAGAAATAAGCACTTTTCAAAAACAAGCTCCAAATCATGTTGAAATACAGAAATTTACACTTTTCCAAAAACAAGCTCCAAATCATGTTGAAATACAGAAATGAACACTTTTCCAAAAACAAGCTCTAAATCATGTTGAAACACAGAAATAAGCACTTTTCAAAAACAAGCTCTAAATCATGTTGAAATACAGAAATGAACACTTTTCCAAAAACAAGCTCCAAATCATGTTGAAATACAGAAATAAACACTTTTCCATAAACAAGCTCCAAATCATGTTGAAATACAGAAATGAACACTTTTCCAAAAACAAGCTCCAAATCATGTTGAAATACAGAAATGAACACTTTTCCAAAAACAAGCTCTAAATCATGTTGAAAAACAGAAAAAACACTTTTCCATAAACAAGCTCTAAATCATGTTGAAATACAGAAATAGGCACTTTTCAAAAACAAGCTCCAAATCATGTTGAAATACAGAAATAAACACTTTTCCATAAACAAGATCTAAATCATGTTTGATGCACTCTGTAAGTACATTTTATTTCAGTACTGTTTAATCAGGATGATAGGAACACTGTGGACAGTTTTCAGCAAGTTGCAACATTGAAATACAGAAATAAACACTTTTCCAAAAACAAGCTCTAAATCATGTTGAAACACAGAAATAAGCACTTTTCAAAAACAAGCTCCAAATCATGTTGAAATACAGAAATTTACACTTTTCCAAAAACAAGCTCCAAATCATGTTGAAATACAGAAATGAACACTTTTCCAAAAACAAGCTCCAAATCATGTTGAAAAACAGAAATAAACACTTTTCCATAAACAAGCTCCAAATCATGTTGAAATACAGAAATGAACACTTTTCAAAAACAAGCTCCAAATCATGTTGAAATACAGAAATGAACACTTTTCCAAAAACAAGCTCTAAATCATGTTGAAAAACAGAAATAAACACTTTTCCAAAAAAAAGCTCTAAATCATGTTTGATGCACTCTGTAAGTACATTTTATTTCAGTACTGTTTAATCAGGATGATAGGAACACTGTGGACAGTTTTCAGCAAGTTGCAACATTGAAATACAGAAATAAACACTTTTCCAAAAACAAGCTCTAAATCATGTTGAAACACAGAAATAAGCACTTTTCAAAAACAAGCTCCAAATCATGTTGAAATACAGAAATTTACACTTTTCCAAAAACAAGCTCCAAATCATGTTGAAATACAGAAATGAACACTTTTCCAAAAACAAGCTCTAAATCATGTTGAAACACAGAAATAAGCACTTTTCAAAAACAAGCTCTAAATCATGTTGAAATACAGAAATGAACACTTTTCCAAAAACAAGCTCCAAATCATGTTGAAATACAGAAATGAACACTTTTCCAAAAACAAGCTCTAAATCCTGTTGAAAAACAGAAAAAACACTTTTCCATAAACAAGCTCTAAATCATGTTGAAATACAGAAATAGGCACTTTTCAAAAACAAGCTCCAAATCATGTTGAAATACAGAAATAAACACTTTTCCATAAACAAGATCTAAATCATGTTTGATGCACTCTGTAAGTACATTTTATTTCAGTACTGTTTAATCAGGATGATAGGAACACTGTGGACAGTTTTCAGCAAGTTGCAACATTGAAATACAGAAATAAACACTTTTCCAAAAACAAGCTCTAAATCATGTTGAAACACAGAAATAAGCACTTTTCAAAAACAAGCTCCAAATCATGTTGAAATACAGAAATTTACACTTTTCCAAAAACAAGCTCCAAATCATGTTGAAATACAGAAATGAACACTTTTCCAAAAACAAGCTCCAAATCATGTTGAAGTACAGAAATAAACACTTTTCCATAAACAAGCTCCAAATCATGTTGAAATACAGAAATGAACACTTTTCCAAAAACAAGCTCCAAATCATGTTGAAATACAGAAATGAACACTTTTCCAAAAACAAGCTCTAAATCATGTTGAAAAACAGAAAAAACACTTTTCCATAAACAAGCTCCAAATCATGTTGAAATACAGAAATAGGCACTTTTCAAAAACAAGCTCCAAATCATGTTGAAATACAGAAATAAACACTTTTCCATAAACAAGCTCTAAATCATGTTTGATGCACTCTGTAAGTACATTTTATTTCAGTACTGTTTAATCAGGATGATAGGAACACTGTGGACAGTTTTCAGCAAGTTGCAACATTGAAATACAGAAATAAACACTTTTCCAAAAACAAGCTCTAAATCATGTTGAAACACAGAAATAAGCACTTTTCAAAAACAAGCTCCAAATCATGTTGAAATACAGAAATTTACACTTTTCCAAAAACAAGCTCCAAATCATGTTGAAATACAGAATTGAACACTTTTCCAAAACAAGCTCCAAATCATGTTGAAATACAGAAATGAACACTTTTCCAAAAACAAGCTCTAAATCATGTTGAAACACAGAAAAAAGCACTTTTCAAAAACAAGCTCTAAATAATGTTGAAATACAGAAATGTACATTTTTCCAAAAACAAGCTCTAAATCATGTTGAAACACAGAAATAAGGACTTTTCAAAAACAAGCTCCAAATCATGTTGAAATACAGAAATTTACACTTTTCCAAAAACAAGCTCCAAATCATGTTGAAATACAGAAATGAACACTTTTCCAAAAACAAGCTCCAAATCATGTTGAAATACAGAAATGAACACTTTTCCAAAAACAAGCTCCAAATCATGTTGAAAAACAGAAATAAACACTTTTCCATAAACAAGCTCCAAATCATGTTGAAATACAGAAATGAACACTTTTCAAAAACAAGCTCCAAATCATGTTGAAATACAGAAATGAACACTTTTCCAAAAACAAGCTCTAAATCATGTTGAAAAACAGAAATAAACACTTTTCCAAAAACAAGCTCTAAATCATGTTTGATGCACTCTGTAAGTACATTTTATTTCAGTACTGTTTAATCAGGATGATAGGAACACTGTGGACAGTTTTCAGCAAGTTGCAACATTGAAATACAGAAATAAACACTTTTCCAAAAACAAGCTCTAAATCATGTTGAAACACAGAAATAAGCACTTTTCAAAAACAAGCTCCAAATCATGTTGAAATACAGAAATTTACACTTTTCCAAAAACAAGCTCCAAATCATGTTGAAATACAGAAATGAACACTTTTCCAAAAACAAGCTCCAAATCATGTTGAAATACAGAAATGAACACTTTTCCAAAAACAAGCTCTAAATCATGTTGAAACACAGAAATAAGCACTTTTCAAAAACAAGCTCTAAATCATGTTGAAATACAGAAATTTACACTTTTCCAAAAACAAGCTCTAAATCATGTTGAAACACAGAAATAAGCACTTTTCAAAAACAAGCTCCAAATCATGTTGAAATACAGAAATTTACACTTTTCCAAAAACAAGCTCCAAATCATGTTGAAATACAGAAATAAGCACTTTTCAAAAACAAGCTCTAAATCATGTTGAAATACAGAAATGTACATTTTTCCAAAAACAAGCTCTAAATCATGTTGAAACACAGAAATAAGCACTTTTCAAAAACAAGCTCCAAATCATGTTGAAATACAGAAATTTACACTTTTCCAAAAACAAGCTCCAAATCATGTTGAAATACAGAAATGAACACTTTTCCAAAAACAAGCTCCAAATCATGTTGAAATACAGAAATGAACACTTTTCCAAAAACAAGCTCCAAATCATGTTGAAATATAGAAATAAACACTTTTCCATAAACAAGCTCCAAATCATGTTGAAATACAGAAATGAACACTTTTCCAAAAACAAGCTCCAAATCATGTTGAAATACAGAAATGAACACTTTTCCAAAAACAAGCTCCAAATCATGTTGAAATACAGAAATGAACACTTTTCCAAAAACAAGCTCTAAATCATGTTGAAACACAGAAATAAGCACTTTTCAAAAACAAGCTCTAAATCATGTTGAAATACAGAAATGTACATTTTTCCAAAAACAAGCTCTAAATCATGTTGAAACACAGAAATAAGCACTTTTCAAAAACAAGCTCCAAATCATGTTGAAATACAGAAATTTACACTTTTCCAAAAACAAGCTCCAAATCATGTTGAAATACAGAAATGAACACTTTTCCAAAAACAAGCTCCAAATCATGTTGAAATACAGAAATGAACACTTTTCCAAAAACAAGCTCCAAATCAAGTTGAAATACAGAAATAAACACTTTTCCATAAACAAGCTCCAAATCATGTTGAAATACAGAAATGAACACTTTTCCAAAAACAAGCTCTAAATCATGTTGAAAAACAGAAAAAAACACTTTTCCATAAACAAGCTCTAAATCATGTTGAAATACAGAAATAGGCACTTTTCAAAAACAAGCTCCAAATCATGTTGAAATACAGAAATAAACACTTTTCCATAAACAAGCTCTAAATCATGTTTGATGCACTCTGTAAGTACATTTTATTTCAGTACTGTTTAATCAGGATGATAGGAACACTGTGGACAGTTTTCAGCAAGTTGCAACATTGAAATACAGAAATAAACACTTTTCCAAAAACAAGCTCTAAATCATGTTGAAACACAGAAATAAGCACTTTTCAAAAACAAGCTCCAAATCATGTTGAAATACAGAAATGAACACTTTTCCAAAAACAAGCTCCAAATCATGTTGAAATACAGAAATGAACACTTTTCCAAAAACAAGCTCTAAATCATGTTGAAACACAGAAATAAGCACTTTTCAAAAACAAGCTCTAAATCATGTTGAAATACAGAAATTTACACTTTTCCAAAAACAAGCTCTAAATCATGTTGAAACACAGAAATAAGCACTTTTCAAAAACAAGCTCCAAATCATGTTGAAATACAGAAATTTACACTTTTCCAAAAACAAGCTCCAAATCATGTTGAAATACAGAATTGAACACTTTTCCAAAACAAGCTCCAAATCATGTTGAAATACAGAAATGAACACTTTTCCAAAAACAAGCTCTAAATCATGTTGAAACACAGAAATAAGCACTTTTCAAAAACAAGCTCTAAATCATGTTGAAATACAGAAATGTACATTTTTCCAAAAACAAGCTCTAAATCATGTTGAAACACAGAAATAAGCACTTTTCAAAAACAAGCTCCAAATCATGTTGAAATACAGAAATTTACACTTTTCCAAAAACAAGCTCCAAATCACGTTGAAATACAGAAATGAACACTTTTCCAAAAACAAGCTCCAAATCATGTTGAAATACAGAAATGAACACTTTTCCAAAAACAAGCTCCAAATCATGTTGAAATACAGAAATAAACACTTTTCCATAAACAAGCTCCAAATCATGTTGAAATACAGAAATGAACACTTTTCCAAAAACAAGCTCCAAATCATGTTGAAATACAGAAATGAACACTTTTCCAAAAACAAGCTCTAAATCATGTTGAAAAACAGAAAAAACACTTTTCCAAAAAAAAACTCTAAATCATGTTTGATGCACTCTGTAAGTACATTTTATTTCAGTACTGTTTAATCAGGATGATAGGAACACTGTGGACAGTTTTCAGCAAGTTGCAACATTGAAATACAGAAATAAACACTTTTCCAAAAACAAGCTCTAAATCATGTTGAAACGCAGAAATAAGCACTTTTCAAAAACAAGCTCCAAATCATGTTGAAATATAGAAATTTACACTTTTCCAAAAACAAGCTCCAAATCATGTTGAAATACAGAAATGAACACTTTTCCAAAAACAAGCTCCAAATCATGTTGAAATATAGAAATAAACACTTTTCCATAAACAAGCTCCAAATCATGTTGAAATACAGAAATGAACACTTTTCCAAAAACAAGCTCCAAATCATGTTGAAATACAGAAATGAACACTTTTCCAAAAACAAGCTCTAAATCATGTTGAAATACTGAAATAGGCACTTTTCAAAAACAAGCTCCAAATCATGTTGAAATACAGAAATAAACACTTTTCCATAAACAAGCTCTAAATCATGTTTGATGCACTCTGTAAGTACATTTTATTTCAGTACTGTTTAATCAGGATGATAGGAACACTGTGGACAGTTTTCAGCAAGTTGCAACATTGAAATACAGAAATAAACACTTTTCCAAAAACAAGCTCTAAATCATGTTGAAACACAGAAATAATCACTTTTCAAAAACAAGCTCCAAATCATGTTGAAATACAGAAATGAACACTTTTCCAAAAACAAGCTCCAAATCATGTTGAAATACAGAAATGAACACTTTTCCAAAAACAAGCTCTAAATCATGTTGAAACACAGAAATAAGCACTTTTCAAAAACAAGCTCTAAATCATGTTGAAATACAGAAATTTACACTTTTCCAAAAACAAGCTCTAAATCATGTTGAAACACAGAAATAAGCACTTTTCAAAAACAAGCTCCAAATCATGTTGAAATACAGAAATTTACACTTTTCCAAAAACAAGCTCCAAATCATGTTGAAATACAGAATTGAACACTTTTCCAAAACAAGCTCCAAATCATGTTGAAATACAGAAATGAACACTTTTCCAAAAACAAGCTCTAAATCATGTTGAAACACAGAAATAAGCACTTTTCAAAAACAAGCTCTAAATCATGTTGAAATACAGAAATGTACATTTTTCCAAAAACAAGCTCTAAATCATGTTGAAACACAGAAATAAGCACTTTTCAAAAACAAGCTCCAAATCATGTTGAAATACAGAAATTTACACTTTTCCAAAAACAAGCTCCAAATCATGTTGAAATACAGAAATGAACACTTTTCCAAAAACAAGCTCCAAATCATGTTGAAATACAGAAATGAACACTTTTCCAAAAACAAGCTCCAAATCATGTTGAAATATAGAAATAAACACTTTTCCATAAACAAGCTCCAAATCATGTTGAAATACAGAAATGAACACTTTTCCAAAAACAAGCTCCAAATCATGTTGAAATACAGAAATGAACACTTTTCCAAAAACAAGCTCTAAATCATGTTGAAAAACAGAAAAAACACTTTTCCAAAAAAAAACTCTAAATCATGTTTGATGCACTCTGTAAGTACATTTTATTTCAGTACTGTTTAATCAGGATGATAGGAACACTGTGGACAGTTTTCAGCAAGTTGCAACATTGAAATACAGAAATAAACACTTTTCCAAAAACAAGCTCTAAATCATGTTGAAACGCAGAAATAAGCACTTTTCAAAAACAAGCTCCAAATCATGTTGAAATACAGAAATTTACACTTTTCCAAAAACAAGCTCCAAATCATGTTGAAATACAGAAATGAACACTTTTCCAAAAACAAGCTCCAAATCATGTTGAAATACAGAAATGAACACTTTTCCAAAAACAAGCTCTAAATCATGTTGAAACACAGAAATAAGCACTTTTCAAAAACAAGCTCTAAATCATGTTGAAATACAGAAATGTACATTTTTCCAAAAACAAGCTCTAAATCATGTTGAAACACAGAAATAAGCACTTTTCAAAAACAAGCTCCAAATCATGTTGAAATACAGAAATTTACACTTTTCCAAAAACAAGCTCCAAATCATGTTGAAATACAGAAATTTACACTTTTCCAAAAACAAGCTCCAAATCATGTTGAAATACAGAAATGAACACTTTTCCAAAAACAAGCTCCAAATCATGTTGAAATACAGAAATGAACACTTTTCCAAAAACAAGCTCTAAATCATGTTGAAACACAGAAATAAGCACTTTTCAAAAACAAGCTCTAAATCATGTTGAAATTCAGAAATTTACACTTTTCCAAAAACAAGCTCCAAATCATGTTGAAATACAGAAATTAACACTTTTCCAAAAACAAGCTCCAAATCATGTTGAAATACAGAAATGAACACTTTTCCAAAAACAAGCTCTAAATCATGTTGAAAAACAGAAAAAACACCTTTCCATAAACAAGCTCTAAATCATGTTGAAATACAGAAATAGGCACTTTTCAAAAACAAGCTCCAAATCATGTTGAAATACAGAAATAAACACTTTTCCATAAACAAGCTCTAAATCATGTTTGATGCACTCTGTAAGTACATTTTATTTCAGTACTGTTTAATCAGGATGATAGGAACACTGTGGACAGTTTTCAGCAAGTTGCAACATTGAAATACAGAAATAAACACTTTTCCAAAAACAAGCTCTAAATCATGTTGAAACACAGAAATAAGCACTTTTCAAAAACAAGCTCCAAATCATGTTGAAATAGAGAAATTTACACTTTTCCAAAAACAAGCTCCAAATCATGTTGAAATACAGAAATGAACACTTTTCCAAAAACAAGCTCCAAATCATGTTGAAATACAGAAATGAACACTTTTCCAAAAACAAGCTCTAAATCATGTTGAAAAACAGAAAAAACACTTTTCCATAAACAAGCTCTAAATCATGTTGAAATTAAGAAATAGGCACTTTTCAAAAACAAGCTCAAAATCATGTTGAAATACAGAAATAAACACTTTTCCATAAACAAGCTCTAAATCATGTTGAAAAACAGAAAAAACACTTTTCCATAAACAAGCTCTAAATCATGTTGAAATACAGAAATAGGCACTTTTTAAAAACAAGCTCCAAATCATGTTGAAATACAGAAATAAACACTTTTCCATAAACAAGCTCTAAATCATGTTTGATGCACTCTGTAAGTACATTTTATTTCAGTACTGTTTAATCAGGATGATAGGAACACTGTGGACAGTTTTCAGCAAGTTGCAACATTGAAATACAGAAATAAACACTTTTCCAAAAACAAGCTCTAAATCATGTTGAAACAGAAATAAGCACTTTTCAAAAACAAGCTCCAAATCATGTTGAAATACAGAAATTTACACTTTTCCAAAAACAAGCTCCAAATCATGTTGAAATACAGAAATGAACACTTTTCCAAAAACAAGCTCTAAATCATGTTGAAAAACAGAAAAAACACTTTTCCATAAACAAGCTCTAACTCATGTTGAAATACAGAAATAGGCACTTTTCAAAAACAAGCTCCAAATCATGTTGAAATACAGAAATAAACACTTTTCCATAAACAAGCTCTAAATCATGTTTGATGCACTCTGTAAGTACATTTTATTTCAGTGCTGTTTAATCAGGACGATAGGAACACTGTGGACAGTTTTCAGCAAGTTGCAACATTGAAATACAGAAATAAACACTTTTCCAAAAACAAGCTCTAAATCATGTTGAAACACAGAAATAAGCACTTTTCAAAAACAAGCTCCAAATCATGTTGAAATAGAGAAATTTACACTTTTCCAAAAACAAGCTCCAAATCATGTTGAAATACAGAAATGAACACTTTTCCAAAAACAAACTCCAAATCATGTTGAAATACAGAAATAAACACTTTTCCAAAAACAAGCTCTAAATCATGTTGAAACACAGAAATAAGCACTTTTCAAAAACAAGCTCCAAATCATGTTGAAATACAGAAATGAACACTTTTCCAAAAACAAGCTCCAAATCAGGTTGAAACACAGAAATAAGCACTTTTCAAAGACAAGCTCCAAATCATGTTGAAATACAGAAATTTACACTTTTCCAAAAACAAGCTCCAAATCATGTTGAAATACAGAAATGAACACTTTTCCAAAAACAAGCTCCAAATCATGTTGAAATACAGAAATGAACACTTTTCCAAAAACAAGCTCTAAATCATGTTGAAACACAGAAATAAGCACTTTTCAAAAACAAGCTCCAAATCATGTTGAAATACAGAAATTTACACTTTTCCAAAAACAAGCTCCAAATCATGTTGAAATACAGAAATGAACAATTTTCCAAAAACAAGCTCCAAATCATGTTGAAATACAGAAATAAACACTTTTCAAAAACAAGCTCCAAATCATGTTGAAATACAGAAATAAACACTTTTCCATAAACAAGCTCTAAATCATGTTTGATGCACTCTGTAAGTAAATTTTATTTCAGTACTGTTTAATCAGGATGATAGGAACACTGTGGACAGTTTTCAGCAAGTTGCAACATTGAAATACAGAAATAAACACTTTTCCAAAAACAAGCTCTAAATCATGTTGAAACACAGAAATAAGCACTTTTCAAAAACAAGCTCCAAATCATGTTGAAATACAGAAATTTACACTTTTCCAAAAACAAGCTCCAAATCATGTTGAAATACAGAAATGAACACTTTTCCAAAAACAAGCTCCAAATCATGTTGAAATACAGAAATGAACACTTTTCCAAAAACAAGCTCTAAATCATGTTGAAATACAGAAATAGGCACTTTTCAAAAACAAGCTCCAAATCATGTTGAAATACAGAAATAAACACTTTTCCATAAACAAGCTCTAAATCATGTTTGATGCACTCTGTAAGTACATTTTATTTCAGTACTGTTTAATCAGGATGATAGGAACACTGTGGACAGTTTTCAGCAAGTTGCAACATTGAAATACAGAAATAAACACTTTTCCAAAAACAAGCTCTAAATCATGTTGAAACACAGAAATAAGCACTTTTCAAAAACAAGCTCCAAATCATGTTGAAATACAGAAATTTACACTTTTCCAAAAACAAGCTCCAAATCATGTTGAAATACAGAAATGAACACTTTTCCAAAAACAAGCTCCAAATCATGTTGAAATACAGAAATGAACACTTTTCCAAAAACAAGCTCTAAATCATGTTGAAATACAGAAATAGGCACTTTTCAAAAACAAGCTCCAAATCATGTTGAAATACAGAAATAAACACTTTTCCATAAACAAGTTCTAAATCATGTTTGATGCACTCTGTAAGTACATTTTATTTCAGTACTGTTTAATCAGGATGATAGGAACACTGTGGACAGTTTTCAGCAAGTTGCAACATTGAAATACAGAAATAAACACTTTTCCAAAAACAAGCTCTAAATCATGTTGAAACACAGAAATAAGCACTTTTCAAAAACAAGCTCCAAATCATGTTGAAATAGAGAAATTTACACTTTTCCAAAAACAAACTCCAAATCATGTTGAAATACAGAAATGAACACTTTTCCAAAAACAAGCTCTAAATCATGTTGAAACACAGAAATAAGCACTTTTCAAAAACAAGCTCCAAATCATGTTGAAATACAGAAATTTACACTTTTCCAAAAACAAGCTCCAAATCATGTTGAAATACAGAAATGAACAATTTTCCAAAAACAAGCTCCAAATCATGTTGAAATACAGAAATAAACACTTTTCCAAAAACAAGCTCTAAATCATGTTGAAATACAGAAATAGGCACTTTTCAAAAACAAGCTCCAAATCATGTTGAAATACAGAAATGAACACTTTTCCAAAAACAAGCTCCAAATCATGTTCAAATACAGAAATGAACACTTTTCCAAAAACAAGCTCTAAATCATGTTGAAATACAGAAATAAGCACTTTTCAAAAACAAGCTCCAAATCATGTTGAAATACAGAAATGAACACTTTTCCAAAAACAAGCTCCAAATCATGTTGAAATACAGAAATGAACACTTTTCCAAAAACAAGCTCTAAATCATGTTGAAACACAGAAATAAGCACTTTTCAAAAACAAGCTCCAAATCATGTTGAAATACAGAAATTTACACTTTTCCAAAAACAAGCTCCAAATCATGTTGAAATACAGAAATGAACACTTTTCCAAAAACAAGCTCCAAATCATGTTGAAATACAGAAATGAACACTTTTCCAAAAACAAGCTCTAAATCATGTTGAAATACAGACAAAACACTTTTCCATAAACAAGCTCTAAATTATGTTGAAATACAGAAATAGGCACTTTTCAAAAACAAGCTCCAAATCATGTTGAAATACAGAAATAAACACTTTTCCATAAACAAGCTCTAAATCATGTTTGATGCACTCTGTAAGTACATTTTATTTCAGTACTGTTTAATCAGGATGATAGGAACACTGTGGACAGTTTTCAGCAAGTTGCAACATTGAAATACAGAAATAAACACTTTTCCAAAAACAAGCTCTAAATCATGTTGAAACACAGAAATAAGCACTTTTCAAAAACAAGCTCCAAATCATGTTGAAATAGAGAAATTTACACTTTTCCAAAAACAAGCTCCAAATCATGTTGAAATACAGAAATGAACACTTTTCCAAAAACAAGCTCCAAATCATGTTAAAATACAGAAATGAACACTTTTCCAAAAACAAGCTCTAAATCATGTTGAAATACAGACAAAACACTTTTCCATAAACAAGCTCTAAATTATGTTGTAATACAGAAATAGGCACTTTTCAAAAACAAGCTCCAAATCATGTTGAAATACAGAAATAAACACTTTTCCATAAACAAGCTCTAAATCATGTTGAAACACAGAAATAAGCACTTTTCAAAAACAAGCTCCAAATCATGTTGAAATACAGAAATTTACACTTTTCCAAAAACAAGCTCCAAATCATGTTGAAATACAGAAATGAACAATTTTCCAAAAACAAGCTCCAAATCATGTTGAAATACAGAAATAAACACTTTTCAAAAACAAGCTCCAAATCATGTTGAAATACAGAAATAAACACTTTTCCATAAACAAGCTCTAAATCATGTTTGATGCACTCTGTAAGTAAATTTTATTTCAGTACTGTTTAATCAGGATGATAGGAACACTGTGGACAGTTTTCAGCAAGTTGCAACATTGAAATACAGAAATAAACACTTTTCCAAAAACAAGCTCTAAATCATGTTGAAACACAGAAATAAGCACTTTTCAAAAACAAGCTCCAAATCATGTTGAAATACAGAAATTTACACTTTTCCAAAAACAAGCTCCAAATCATGTTGAAATACAGAAATGAACACTTTTCCAAAAACAAGCTCCAAATCATGTTGAAATACAGAAATGAACACTTTTCCAAAAACAAGCTCTAAATCATGTTGAAATACAGAAATAGGCACTTTTCAAAAACAAGCTCCAAATCATGTTGAAATACAGAAATAAACACTTTTCCATAAACAAGCTCTAAATCATGTTTGATGCACTCTGTGAGTAAATTTTATTTCAGTACTGTTTAATCAGGATGATAGGAACACTGTGGACAGTTTTCAGCAAGTTGCAACATTGAAATACAGAAATGAACACTTTTCCAAAAACAAGCTCTAAATCATGTTGAAAAACAGAAAAAACACTTTTCCATAAACAAGCTCCAAATCATGTTGAAATACAGAAATGAACACTTTTCATAAAAAAACAAGCTCCAAATCATGTTGAAATACAGAAATAAACACTTTTCCATAAACAAGCTCTAAATCATGTTTGATGCACTCTGTAAGTAAATTTTATTTCAGTACTGTTTAATCAGGATGGTAGGAACACTGTGGACAGTTTTCAGCAAGTTGCAACATTGAAATACAGAAATAAACACTTTTCCAAAAACAAGCTCTAAATCATGTTGAAAAACAGAAAAAACACTTTTCCATAAACAAGCTCTAAATCATGTTTGATGCACTCTGTAAGTACATTTTATTTCAGTACTGTTTAATCAGGATGATAGGAACACTGTGGACAGTTTTCAGCAAGTTGCAACATTGAAATACAGAAATAAACACTTTTCCAAAAACAAGCTCCAAATCATGTTGAAATAGAGAAGTTTACACTTTTCCAAAAACAAGCTCCAAATCATGTTGAAATACAGAAATTAACACTTTTCCAAAAACAAGCTCCAAATCATGTTGAAATACAGAAATAAACACTTTTCAAAAACAAGCTCTAAATCATGTTGAAATACAGAAATGTACACATTTCCAAAAACAAGCTCCAAATCATGTTGAAATACAGAAATGAACACTTTTCCAAAAACAAGCTCTTAAATCATGTTGAAAAACAGAAAAAACACTTTTCCATAAACAAGCTCTAAATCATGTTTGATGCACTCTGTAAGTACATTTTATTTCAGTACTGTTTAATCAGGATGATAGGAACACTGTGGACAGTTTTCAGCAAGTTGCAACATTGAAATACAGAAATAAACACTTTTCCAAAAACAAGCTCTAAATCATGTTGAAACACAGAAATAAGCACTTTTCAAAAACAAGCTCCAAATCATGTTGAAATACAGAAATTAACACTTTTCCAAAAACAAGCTCCAAATCATGTTGAAATACAGAAATGAACACTTTTCCAAAAACAAGCTCTAAATCATGTTGAAACACAGAAATAAGCACTTTTCAAAAACAAGCTCCAAATCATGTTGAAATAGAGAAATTTACACTTTTCCAAAAACAAGCTCCAAATCATGTTGAAATACAGAAATAAACACTTTTCAAAAACAAGCTCCATATCTTGTTGAAATACAGATACAAACAATTTTCCATAAACAAGCTCTAAATCATGTTTGATGCACTCTGTAACTAAATTTTATTTCAGTACTGTTTAATCAGGATGATAGGAACACTGTGGACAGTTTTCAGCAAGTTGCAACATTGAAATACAGAAATAAACACTTTTCCAAAAACAAGCTCTAAATCATGTTGAAACACAGAAATGAGCACTTTTCAAAAACAAGCTCCAAATCATGTTGAAATACAGAAATTTACACTTTTCCAAAAACAAGCTCCAAATCATGTTGAAATACAGAAATGAACACTTTTCCAAAAACAAGCTCCAAATCATGTTGTAATACAGAAATGAACACTTTTCCAAAAACAAGCTCTAAATCATGTTGAAAAACAGAAAAAACACTTTTCCATAAACAAGCTCTAAATCATGTTGAAATACAGAAATAGGCACTTTTCAAAAACAAGCTCCAAATCATGTTGAAATACAGAAATAAACACTTTTCCATAAACAAGCTCTAAATCATGTTTGATGCACTCTGTAAGTACATTTTATTTCAGTACTGTTTAATCAGGATGATAGGAACACTGTGGACAGTTTTCAGCAAGTTGCAACATTGAAATACAGAAATAAACACTTTTCCAAAAACAAGCTCTAAATCATGTTGAAACACAGAAATAAGCACTTTTCAAAAACAAGCTCCAAATCATGTTGAAATAGAGAAATTTACACTTTTCCAAAAACAAGCTCCAAATCATGTTGAAATACAGAAATGAACACTTTTCCAAAAACAAGCTCCAAATCATGTTGAAATACAGAAATGAACACTTTTCCAAAAACAAGCTCTAAATCATGTTGAAACACAGAAATAAGCACTTTTCAAAAACAAGCTCCAAATCATGTTGAAATAGAGAAATTTACACTTTTCCAGAAACAAGCTCCAAATCATGTTGAAATACAGAAATAAACACTTTTCAAAAACAAGCTCCAAATCATGTTGAAATACAGAAATAAACACTTTTCCATAAACAAGCTCTAAATCATGTTTGATGCACTCTGTAAGTAAATTTTATTTCAGTACTGTTTAATCAGGATGATAGGAACACTGTGGACAGTTTTCAGCAAGTTGCAACATTGAAATACAGAAATAAACACTTTTCCAAAAACAAGCTCTAAATCATGTTGAAACACAGAAATAAGCACTTTTCAAAAACAAGCTCCAAATCATGTTGAAATACAGAAATTTACACTTTTCAAAAACAAGCTCCAAATCATGTTGAAATACAGAAATGAACACTTTTCCAAAAACAAGCTCCAAATCATGTTGAAATACAGAAATGAACACTTTTCCAAAAACAAGCTCTAAATCATGTTGAAATACAGAAATAGGCACTTTTCAAAAACAAGCTCCAAATCATGTTGAAATACAGAAATAAACACTTTTCCATAAACAAGCTCTAAATCATGTTTGATGCACTCTGTAAGTAAATTTTATTTCAGTACTGTTTAATCAGGATGATAGGAACACTGTGGACAGTTTTCAGCAAGTTGCAACATTGAAATACAGAAATGAACACTTTTCCAAAAACAAGCTCCAAATCATGTTGAAATACAGAAATGAACACTTTTCCAAAAACAAGCTCTAAATCATGTTGAAAAACAGAAAAAACACTTTTCCATAAACAAGCTCCAAATCATGTTGAAATACAGAAATGAACACTTTTCCAAAAACAAGCTCCAAATCATGTTGAAATACAGAAATAAGCACTTTTCAAAAACAAGCTCCAAATCACGTTGAAATACAGAAATAAACACTTTTCCATAAACAAGCTCTAAATCATGTTTGATGCACTCTGTAAGTACATTTTATTTCAGTACTGTTTAATCAGGATGATAGGAACACTGTGGACAGTTTTCAGCAAGTTGCAACATTGAAATACAGAAATAAACACTTTTCCAAAAACAAGCTCTAAATCATGTTGAAACACAGAAATAAGCACTTTTCAAAAACAAGCTCCAAATCATGTTGAAATAGAGAAATTTACACTTTTCCAAAAACAAGCTCCAAATCATGTTGAAATACAGAAATGAACACTTTTCCAAAAACAAGCTCCAAATCATGTTGAAATACAGAAATGAACACTTTTCCAAAAACAAGCTCTAAATCATGTTGAAACACAGAAATAAGCACTTTTCAAAAACAAGCTCCAAATCATGTTGAAATACAGAAATTTACACTTTTCCAAAAACAAGCTCCAAATCATGTTGAAATACAGAAATGAACAATTTTCCAAAAACAAGCTCCAAATCATGTTGAAATACAGAAATAAACACTTTTCAAAAACAAGCTCCAAATCATGTTGAAATACAGAAATAAACACTTTTCCATAAACAAGCTCTAAATCATGTTTGATGCACTCTGTAAGTACATTTTATTTCAGTACTGTTTAATCAGGATGATAGGAACACTGTGGACAGTTTTCAGCAAGTTGCAACATTGAAATACAGAAATAAACACTTTTCCAAAAACAAGCTCTAAATCATGTTGAAACACAGAAATAAGCACTTTTCAAAAACAAGCTCCAAATCATGTTGAAATACAGAAATTTACACTTTTCCAAAAACAAGCTCCAAATCATGTTGAAATACAGAAATTAACACTTTTCCAAAAACAAGCTCCAAATCATGTTGAAATACAGAAATGAACACTTTTCCAAAAACAAGCTCTAAATCATGTTGAAATACAGAAATAGGCACTTTTCAAAAACAAGCTCCAAATCATGTTGAAATACAGAAATAAACACTTTTCCATAAACAAGCTCTAAATCATGTTTGATGCACTCTGTAAGTACATTTTATTTCAGTACTGTTTAATCAGGATGATAGGAACACTGTGGACAGTTTTCAGCAAGTTGCAACATTGAAATACAGAAATGAACACTTTTCCAAAAACAAGCTCTAAATCATGTTGAAAAACAGAAAAAACACTTTTCCATAAACAAGCTCCAAATCATGTTGAAATACAGAAATGAACACTTTTCATAAAAAAACAAGCTCCAAATCATGTTGAAATACAGAAATAAGCACTTTTCAAAAACAAGCTCCAAATCACGTTGAAATACAGAAATAAACACTTTTCCATAAACAAGCTCTAAATCATGTTTGATGCACTCTGTAAGTAAATTTTATTTCAGTACTGTTTAATCAGCATGGTAGGAACACTGTGGACAGTTTTCAGCAAGTTGCAACATTGAAATACAGAAATAAACACTTTTCCAAAAACAAGCTCTAAATCATGTTGAAAAACAGAAAAAACATTTTTCCATAAACAAGCTCTAAATCATGTTGAAATACAGAAATAGGCACTTTTCAAAAACAAGCTCCAAATCATGTTGAAGTACAGAAATAAACACTTTTCCATAAACAAGCTCTAAATCATGTTTGATGCACTCTGTAAGTACATTTTATTTCAGTACTGTTTAATCAGGATGATAGGAACACTGTGGACAGTTTTCAGCAAGTTGCAACATTGAAATACAGAAATAAACACTTTTCCAAAAACAAGCTCCAAATCATGTTGAAATAGAGAAGTTTACACTTTTCCAAAAACAAGCTCCAAATCATGTTGAAATACAGAAATTTACACTTTTCCAAAAACAAGCTCCAAATCATGTTGAAATACAGAAATAAACACTTTTCAAAAACAAGGTCCATATCTTGTTGAAATACAGAAACAAACAATTTTCCATAAACAAGCTCTAAATCATGTTTGATGCACTCTGTAAGTACATTTTATTTCAGTACTGTTTAATCAGGATGATAGGAACACTGTGGACAGTTTTCAGCAAGTTGCAACATTGAAATACAGAAATAAACACTTTTCCAAAAACAAGCTCTAAATCATGTTGAAACACAGAAATGAGCACTTTTCAAAAACAAGCTCCAAATCATGTTGAAATACAGAAATTTACACTTTTCCAAAAACAAGCTCCAAATCATGTTGAAATACAGAAATGAACACTTTTCCAAAAACAAGCTCCAAATCATGTTGAAATACAGAAATGAACACTTTTCCAAAAACAAGCTCTAAATCATGTTGAAAAACAGAAAAAACACTTTTCCATAAACAAGCTCTAAATCATGTTGAAATACAGAAATAGGCACTTTTCAAAAACAAGCTCCAAATCATGTTGAAATACAGAAATGAACACTTTTCCAAAAACAAGCTCTAAATCATGTTGAAATACAGAAATAGGCACTTTTCAAAAACAAGCTCCAAATCATGTTGAAATACAGAAATAAACACTTTTCCATAAACAAGCTCTAAATCATGTTTGATGCACTCTGTAAGTACATTTTATTTCAGTACTGTTTAATCAGGATGATAGGAACACTGTGGACAGTTTTCAGCAAGTTGCAACATTGAAATACAGAAATAAACACTTTTCCAAAAACAAGCTCTAAATCATGTTGAAACACAGAAATAAGCACTTTTCAAAAACAAGCTCCAAATCATGTTGAAATAGAGAAATTTACACTTTTCCAAAAACAAGCTCCAAATCATGTTGAAATACAGAAATGAACACTTTTCCAAAAACAAGCTCCAAATCATGTTGAAATACAGAAATGAACACTTTTCCAAAAACAAGCTCTAAATCATGTTGAAATACAGAAATAGGCACTTTTCAAAAACAAGCTCCAAATCATGTTGAAATACAGAAATAAACACTTTTCCATAAACAAGCTCTAAATCATGTTTGATGCACTCTGTAAGTAAATTGTATTTCAGTACTGTTTAATCAGGATGATAGGAACACTGTGGACAGTTTTCAGCAAGTTGCAACATTGAAATACAGAAATGAACACTTTTCCAAAAACAAGCTCCAAATCATGTTGAAATACAGAAATGAACACTTTTCCAAAAACAAGCTCTAAATCATGTTGAAAAACAGAAAAAACACTTTTCCATAAACAAGCTCCAAATCATGTTGAAATACAGAAATGAACACTTTTCCAAAAACAAGCTCCAAATCATGTTGAAATACAGAAATAAGCACTTTTCAAAAACAAGCTCCAAATCACGTTGATATACAGAAATAAACACTTTTCCATATACAAGCTCTAAATCATGTTTGATGCACTCTGTAAGTAAATTTTATTTCAGTACTGTTTAATCAGGATGGTAGGAACACTGTGGACAGTTTTCAGCAAGTTGCAACATTGAAATACAGAAATAAACACTTTTCCAAAAACAAGCTCTAAATCATGTTGAAACACAGAAATAAACACTTTTCAAAAACAAGCTCCAAATCATGTTGAAATAGAGAAGTTTACACTTTTCCAAAAACAAGCTCCAAATCATGTTGAAATACAGAAATAAACACTTTTCAAAAACAAGCTCCATATCTTGTTGAAATACAGAAACAAACAATTTTCCATAAACAAGCTCTAAATCATGTTTGATGCACTCTGTAACTAAATTTTATTTCAGTACTGTTTAATCAGGATGATAGGAACACTGTGGACAGTTTTCAGCAAGTTGCAACATTGAAATACAGAAATAAACACTTTTCCAAAAACAAGCTCCAAATCATGTTGAAACACAGAAATAAGCACTTTTCAAAAACAAGCTCCAAATCATGTTGAAATACAGAAATGAACACTTTTCCAAAAACAAGCTCTAAATCATGTTGAAACACAGAAATAAGCACTTTTCAAAAACAAGCTCTAAATCATGTTGAAATACAGAAATGTACACATTTCCAAAAACAAGCTCCAAATCATGTTGAAATACAGAAATGAACACTTTTCCAAAAACAAGCTCTAAATCATGTTGAAAAACAGAAAAAACACTTTTCCATAAACAAGCTCTAAATCATGTTTGATGCACTCTGTAAGTACATTTTATTTCAGTACTGTTTAATCAGGATGATAGGAACACTGTGGACAGTTTTCAGCAAGTTGCAACATTGAAATACAGAAATAAACACTTTTCCAAAAACAAGCTCCAAATCATGTTGAAATACAGAAATTTACACTTTTCCAAAAACAAGCTCCAAATCATGTTGAAATACAGAAATGAACACTTTTCCAAAAACAAGCTCCAAATCATGTTGAAATACAGAAATGAACACTTTTCCAAAAACAAGCTCTAAATCATGTTGAAAAACAGAAAAAACACTTTTCCATAAACAAGCTCTAAATCATGTTGAAATACAGAAATTGGCACTTTTCAAAAACAAGCTCCAAATCATGTTGAAATACAGAAATAAACACTTTTCCATAAACAAGCTCTAAATCATGTTTGATGCACTCTGTAAGTACATTTTATTTCAGTACTGTTTAATCAGGATGATACGAACACTGTGGACAGTTTTCAGCAAGTTGCAACATTGAAATACAGAAATAAACACTTTTCCAAAAACAAGCTCTAAATCATGTTGAAACACAGAAATAAGCACTTTTCAAATACAACCTCCAAATCATGTTGAAATACAGAAATTTACACTTTTCCAAAAACAAGCTCCAAATCATGTTGAAATACAGAAATGAACACTTTTCCAAAAACAAGCTCCAAATCATGTTGAAATACAGAAATGAACACTTTTCCAAAAACAAGCTCTAAATCATGTTGAAAAACAGAAAAAACACTTTTCCATAAACAAGCTCTAAATCATGTTGAAATACAGAAATAGGCACTTTTCAAAAACAAGCTCAAAATCATGTTGAAATACAGAAATAAACACTTTTCAATAAACAAGCTCTAAATCATGTTTGATGCACTCTGTAAGTACATTTTATTTCAGTACTGTTTAATCAGGATGATAGGAACACTGTGGACAGTTTTCAGCAAGTTGCAACATTGAAATACAGAAATAAACACTTTTCCAAAAACAAGCTCTACATCATGTTGAAACACAGAAATAAGCACTTTTCAAAAACAAGCTCCAAATCATGTTGAAATAGAGAAATTTACACTTTTCCATCAACAAGCTCCAAATCATGTTGAAATACAGAAATGAACACTTTTCCAAAAACAAGCTCCAAATCATGTTGAAATACAGAAATGAACACTTTTCCAAAAACAAGCTCCAAATCATGTTGAAATACAGAATTAAGCACTTTTCAAAAACAAGCTCCAAATCATGTTGAAATACAGAAATAAACACTTTTCCATAAACAAGCTCTAAATCATGTTTGATGCACTCTGTAAGTACATTTTATTTCAGTACTGTTTAATCAGGATGATACGAACACTGTGGACAGTTTTCAGCAAGCTGCAACATTGAAATACAGAAATGAACACTTTTCCAAAAACAAGCTCCAAATCATGTTGAAATACAGAAATGAACACTTTTCCAAAAACAAGCTCTAAATCATGTTGAAAAACAGAAAAAACACTTTTCCATAAACAAGCTCTAAATCATGTTTGATGCACTCTGTAAGTACATTTTATTTCAGTACTGTTTAATCAGGATGATACGAACACTGTGGACAGTTTTCAGCAAGTTGCAACATTGAAATACAGAAATAAACACTTTTCCAAAAACAAGCTCTAAATCATGTTGAAACACAGAAATAAGCACTTTTCAAATACAACCTCCAAATCATGTTGAAATACAGAAATGAACACTTTTCCAAAAACAAGCTCCAAATCATGTTGAAATACAGAAATGAACACTTTTCCAAAAACAAGCTCTAAATCATGTTGAAAAACAGAAAAAACACTTTTCCATAAACAAGCTCTAAATCATGTTGAAATACAGAAATAGGCACTTATCAAAAACAAGCTCCAAATCATGTTGAAATACAGAAATAAACACTTTTCCAAAAACAAGCTCTAAATCATGTTGAAACACAGAAATAAGCACTTTTCAAAAACAAGCTCCAAATCATGTTGAAATACAGAAATGAACACTTTTCCAAAAACAAGCTCCAAATCATGTTGAAATACAGAAATAAGCACTTTTCAAAAACAAGCTCCAAATCATGTTGAAATACAGAAATAAACACTTTTCCATAAACAAGCTCTAAATCATGTTTGATGCACTCTGTAAGTACATTTTATTTCAGTACTGTTTAATCAGGATGATAGGAACACTGTGGACAGTTTTCAGCAAGTCGCAACATTGAAATACAGAAATAAACACTTTTCCAAAAACAAGCTCTAAATCATGTTGAAACACAGAAATAAGCACTTTTCAAATACAACCTCCAAATCATGTTGAAATACAGAAATGTACACATTTCCAAAAACAAGCTCCAAATCATGTTGAAATACAGAAATGAACACTTTTCCAAAAACAAGCTCCAAATCATGTTGAAATACAGAAATGAACACTTTTCCAAAAACAAGCTCTAAATCATGTTTGATGCACTCTATAAGTACATTTTATTTCAGTACTGTTTAATCAGGATGATAGGAACACTGTGGACAGTTTTCAGCAAGTTGCAACATTGAAATACAGAAATAAACACTTTTCCAAAAACAAGCTCCAAATCATGTTGAAATACAGAAATGAACACTTTTCCAAAAACAAGCTCCAAATCATGTTGAAATACAGAAATGAACACTTTTCCAAAAACAAGCTCTAAATCATGTTGAAAAACAGAAAAAACACTTTTCCATAAACAAGCTCTAAATCATGTTGAAATACAGAAATAGGCACTTTTCAAAAACAAGCTCAAAATCATGTTGAAATACAGAAATAAACACTTTTCAATAAACAAGCTCTAAATCATGTTTGATGCACTCTGTAAGTACATTTTATTTCAGTACTGTTTAATCAGGATGATACGAACACTGTGGACAGTTTTCAGCAAGCTGCAACATTGAAATACAGAAATGAACACTTTTCCAAAAACAAGCTCCAAATCATGTTGAAATACAGAAATGAACACTTTTCCAAAAACAAGCTCTAAATCATGTTGAAAAACAGAAAAAACACTTTTCCATAAACAAGCTCTAAATCATGTTGAAATACAGAAATTGGCACTTTTCAAAAACAAGCTCCAAATCATGTTGAAATACAGAAATAAACACTTTTCCATAAACAAGCTCTAAATCATGTTTGATGCACTCTGTAAGTACATTTTATTTCAGTACTGTTTAATCAGGATGATACGAACACTGTGGACAGTTTTCAGCAAGTTGCAACATTGAAATACAGAAATAAACACTTTTCCAAAAACAAGCTCTAAATCATGTTGAAACACAGAAATAAGCACTTTTCAAATACAACCTCCAAATCATGTTGAAATACAGAAATTTACACTTTTCCAAAAACAAGCTCCAAATCATGTTGAAATACAGAAATGAACACTTTTCCAAAAACAAGCTCCAAATCATGTTGAAATACAGAAATGAACACTTTTCCAAAAACAAGCTCTAAATCATGTTGAAAAACAGAAAAAACACTTTTCCATAAACAAGCTCTAAATCATGTTGAAATACAGAAATAGGCACTTTTCAAAAACAAGCTCAAAATCATGTTGAAATACAGAAATAAACACTTTTCAATAAACAAGCTCTAAATCATGTTTGATGCACTCTGTAAGTACATTTTATTTCAGTACTGTTTAATCAGGATGATAGGAACACTGTGGACAGTTTTCACCAAGTTGCAACATTGAAATACAGAAATAAACACTTTTCCAAAAACAAGCTCTACATCATGTTGAAACACAGAAATAAGCACTTTTCAAAAACAAGCTCCAAATCATGTTGAAATAGAGAAATTTACACTTTTCCATCAACAAGCTCCAAATCATGTTGAAATACAGAAATGAACACTTTTCCAAAAACAAGCTCCAAATCATGTTGAAATACAGAAATGAACACTTTTCCAAAAACAAGCTCCAAATCATGTTGAAATACAGAATTAAGCACTTTTCAAAAACAAGCTCCAAATCATGTTGAAATACAGAAATAAACACTTTTCCATAAACAAGCTCTAAATCATGTTTGATGCACTCTGTAAGTACATTTTATTTCAGTACTGTTTAATCAGGATGATACGAACACTGTGGACAGTTTTCAGCAAGCTGCAACATTGAAATACAGAAATGAACACTTTTCCAAAAACAAGCTCCAAATCATGTTGAAATACAGAAATGAACACTTTTCCAAAAACAAGCTCTAAATCATGTTGAAAAACAGAAAAAACACTTTTCCATAAACAAGCTCTAAATCATGTTTGATGCACTCTGTAAGTACATTTTATTTCAGTACTGTTTAATCAGGATGATAGGAACACTGTGGACAGTTTTCAGCAAGTTGCAACATTGAAATACAGAAATAAACACTTTTCCAAAAACAAGCTCTAAATCATGTTGAAACACAGAAATAAGCACTTTTCAAATACAACCTCCAAATCATGTTGAAATACAGAAATGAACACTTTTCCAAAAACAAGCTCCAAATCATGTTGAAATACAGAAATGAACACTTTTCCAAAAACAAGCTCCAAATCATGTTGAAATACAGAAATGAACACTTTTCCAAAAACAAGCTCTAAATCATGTTGAAAAACAGAAAAAACACTTTTCCATAAACAAGCTCTAAATCATGTTGAAATACAGAAATAGGCACTTTTCAAAAACAAGCTCCAAATCATGTTGAAATACAGAAATAAACACTTTTCCAAAAACAAGCTCTAAATCATGTTGAAACACAGAAATAAGCACTTTTCAAAAACAAGCTCCAAATCATGTTGAAATAGAGAAATTTACACTTTTCCATCAACAAGCTCTAAATCATGTTGAAATACAGAAATGAACACTTTTCCAAAAACAAGCTCCAAATCATGTTGAAATACAGAAATGAACACTTTTCCAAAAACAAGCTCCAAATCATGTTGAAATACAGAAATAAGCACTTTTCAAAAACAAGCTCCAAATCATGTTGAAATACAGAAATAAACACTTTTCCATAAACAAGCTCTAAGTCATGTTTGATGCACTCTGTAAGTACATTTTATTTCAGTACTGTTTAATCAGGATGATAGGAACACTGTGGACAGTTTTCAGCAAGTTGCAACATTGAAATACAGAAATAAACACTTTTCCAAAAACAAGCTCTACATCATGTTGAAACACAGAAATAAGCACTTTTCAAAAACAAGCTCCAAATCATGTTGAAATAGAGAAATTTACACTTTTCCATCAACAAGCTCCAAATCATGTTGAAATACAGAAATGAACACTTTTCCAAAAACAAGCTCCAAATCATGTTGAAATACAGAAATGAACACTTTTCCAAAAACAAGCTCCAAATCATGTTGAAATACAGAAATAAGCACTTTTCAAAAACAAGCTCCAAATCATGTTGAAATACAGAAATAAACACTTTTCCATAAACAAGCTCTAAATCATGTTTGATGCACTCTGTAAGTAAATTTTATTTCAGTACTGTTTAATCAGGATGATACGAACACTGTGGACAGTTTTCAGCAAGCTGCAACATTGAAATACAGAAATGAACACTTTTCCAAAAACAAGCTCCAAATCATGTTGAAATACAGAAATGAACACTTTTCCAAAAACAAGCTCCAAATCATGTTGAAAAACAGAAAAAACACTTTTCCATAAACAAGCTCTAAATCATGTTTGATGCACTCTGTAAGTACATTTTATTTCAGTACTGTTTAATCAGGATGATAGGAACACTGTGGACAGTTTTCAGCAAGTTGCAATATTGAAATACAGAAATAAACACTTTTCCAAAAACAAGCTCTAAATCATGTTGAAACACAGAAATAAGCACTTTTCAAATACAACCTCCAAATCATGTTGAAATACAGAAATGAACACTTTTCCAAAAACAAGCTCCAAATCATGTTGAAATACAGAAATGAACACTTTTCCAAAAACAAGCTCCAAATCATGTTGAAATACAGAAATGAACACTTTTCCAAAAACAAGCTCTAAATCATGTTGAAAAACAGAAAAAACACTTTTCCATAAACAAGCTCTAAATCATGTTGAAGCACTACTAGAAATAGGCACTTTTCAAAGAACAAGCTTCCAAATCATGTTGAAATACAGAAATAAACACTTTTCCAAAAACAAGCTCTAAATCATGTTGAAACACAGAAATAAGCACTTTTCAAAAACAAGCTCAAAATCATGTTGAAATAGAGAAATTTACACTTTTCCAAAAACAAGCTCTAAATCATGTTGAAATACAGAAATGAACACTTTTCCAAAAACAAGCTCCAAATCATGTTGAAATACAGAAATGAACACTTTTCCAAAAACAAGCTCCAAATCATGTTGAAATACAGAAATAAGCACTTTTCAAAAACAAGCTCCAAATCATGTTGAAATACAGAAATAAACACTTTTCCATAAACAAGCTCTAAGTCATGTTTGATGCACTCTGTAAGTACATTTTATTTCAGTACTGTTTAATCAGGATGATAGGAACACTGTGGACAGTTTTCAGCAAGTCGCAACATTGAAATACAGAAATAAACACTTTTCCAAAAACAAGCTCTAAATCATGTTGAAACACAGAAATAAGCACTTTTCAAAAACAAGCTCTAAATCATGTTGAAATACAGAAATGTACACTTTTCCAAAAACAAGCTCCAAAATCATGTTGAAATACAGAAATGAACACTTTTCCAAAAACAAGCTCCAAATCATGTTGAAATACAGAAATAAACACTTTTCCATAAACAAGCTCTAAATCATGTTTGATGCACTCTGTAAGTACATTTTATTTCAGTACTGTTTAATCAGGATGATACGAACACTGTGGACAGTTTTCAGCAAGTTGCAACATTGAAATACAGAAATAAACACTTTTCCAAAAACAAGCTCTAAATCATGTTGAAACACAGAAATAAGCACTTTTCAAAAACAAGCTCCAAATCATGTTGGAATACAGAAATTTACACTTTTCCAAAAACAAGCTCCAAATCATGTTGAAATACAGAAATGAACACTTTTCCAAAAACAAGCTCCAAATCATGTTGAAATACAGAAATGAACACTTTTCCAAAAACAAGCTCTAAATCATGTTGAAAAACAGAAAAAACACTTTTCCATAAACAAGCTCTAAATCATGTTTGATGCACTCTGTAAGTACATTTTATTTCAGTACTGTTTAATCAGGATGATAGGAACACTGTGGACAGTTTTCAGCAAGTTGCAATATTGAAATACAGAAATAAACACTTTTCCAAAAACAAGCTCTAAATCATGTTGAAACACAGAAATAAGCACTTTTCAAATACAACCTCCAAATCATGTTGAAATACAGAAATGAACACTTTTCCAAAAACAAGCTCCAAATCATGTTGAAATACAGAAATGAACACTTTTCCAAAAACAAGCTCCAAATCATGTTGAAATACAGAAATGAACACTTTTCCAAAAACAAGCTCTAAATCATGTTGAAAAACAGAAAAAACACTTTTCCATAAACAAGCTCTAAATCATGTTGAAATACAGAAATAGGCACTTTTCAAAAACAAGCTCCAAATCATGTTGAAATACAGAAATAAACACTTTTCCAAAAACAAGCTCTAAATCATGTTGAAACACAGAAATAAGCACTTTTCAAAAACAAGCTCCAAATCATGTTGAAATAGAGAAATTTACACTTTTCCATCAACAAGCTCTAAATCATGTTGAAATACAGAAATGAACACTTTTCCAAAAACAAGCTCCAAATCATGTTGAAATACAGAAATGAACACTTTTCCAAAAACAAGCTCCAAATCATGTTGAAATACAGAAATAAGCACTTTTCAAAAACAAGCTCCAAATCATGTTGAAATACAGAAATAAACACTTTTCCATAAACAAGCTCTAAGTCATGTTTGATGCACTCTGTAAGTACATTTTATTTCAGTACTGTTTAATCAGGATGATAGGAACACTGTGGACAGTTTTCAGCAAGTCGCAACATTGAAATACAGAAATAAACACTTTTCCAAAAACAAGCTCTAAATCATGTTGAAACACAGAAATAAGCACTTTTCAAATACAACCTCCAAATCATGTTGAAATACAGAAATGTACACATTTCCAAAAACAAGCTCCAAATCATGTTGAAATACAGAAATGAACACTTTTCCAAAAACAAGCTCCAAATCATGTTGAAATACAGAAATAAACACTTTTCCATAAACAAGCTCTAAGTCATGTTTGATGCACTCTGTAAGTACATTTTATTTCAGTACTGTTTAATCAGGATGATAGGAACACTGTGGACAGTTTTCAGCAAGTCGCAACATTGAAATACAGAAATAAACACTTTTCCAAAAACAAGCTCTAAATCATGTTGAAACACAGAAATAAGCACTTTTCAAATACAACCTCCAAATCATGTTGAAATACAGAAATGTACACATTTCCAAAAACAAGCTCCAAATCATGTTGAAATACAGAAATGAACACTTTTCCAAAAACAAGCTCCAAATCATGTTGAAATACAGAAATGAACACTTTTCCAAAAACAAGCTCTAAATCATGTTTGATGCACTCTGTAAGTACATTTTATTTCAGTACTGTTTAATCAGGATGATAGGAACACTGTGGACAGTTTTCAGCAAGTTGCAACATTGAAATACAGAAATAAACACTTTTCCAAAAACAAGCTCCAAATCATGTTGAAATACAGAAATTTACACTTTTCCAAAAACAAGCTCCAAATCATGTTGAAATACAGAAATGAACACTTTTCCAAAAACAAGCTCCAAATCATGTTGAAATACAGAAATGAACACTTTTCCAAAAACAAGCTCTAAATCATGTTGAAAAACAGAAAAAACACTTTTCCATAAACAAGCTCTAAATCATGTTGAAATACAGAAATTGGCACTTTTCAAAAACAAGCTCCAAATCATGTTGAAATACAGAAATAAACACTTTTCCATAAACAAGCTCTAAATCATGTTTGATGCACTCTGTAAGTACATTTTATTTCAGTACTGTTTAATCAGGATGATACGAACACTGTGGACAGTTTTCAGCAAGTTGCAACATTGAAATACAGAAATAAACACTTTTCCAAAAACAAGCTCTAAATCATGTTGAAACACAGAAATAAGCACTTTTCAATAAACAAGCTCTAAATCATGTTTGATGCACTCTGTAAGTACATTTTATTTCAGTACTGTTTAATCAGGATGATACGAACACTGTGGACAGTTTTCAGCCAGCTGCAACATTGAAATACAGAAATGAACACTTTTCCAAAAACAAGCTCCAAATCATGTTGAAATACAGAAATGAACACTTTTCCAAAAACAAGCTCTAAATCATGTTGAAAAACAGAAAAAACACTTTTCCATAAACAAGCTCTAAATCATGTTTGATGCACTCTGTAAGTACATTTTATTTCAGTACTGTTTAATCAGGATGATAGGAACACTGTGGACAGTTTTCAGCAAGTTGCAACATTGAAATACAGAAATAAACACTTTTCCAAAAACAAGCTCTAAATCATGTTGAAACACAGAAATAAGCACTTTTCAAATACAACCTCCAAATCATGTTGAAATACAGAAATGAACACTTTTCCAAAAACAAGCTCCAAATCATGTTGAAATACAGAAATGAACACTTTTCCAAAAACAAGCTCCAAATCATGTTGAAATACAGAAATGAACACTTTTCCAAAAACAAGCTCTAAATCATGTTGAAAAACAGAAAAAACACTTTTCCATAAACAAGCTCTAAATCATGTTGAAATACAGAAATAGGCACTTTTCAAAAACAAGCTCCAAATCATGTTGAAATACAGAAATAAACACTTTTCCAAAAACAAGCTCTAAATCATGTTGAAACACAGAAATAAGCACTTTTCAAAAACAAGCTCCAAATCATGTTGAAATAGAGAAATTTAGACTTTTCCATCAACAAGCTCCAAATCATGTTGAAATACAGAAATGAACACTTTTCAAAAAACAAGCTCCAAATCATGTTGAAATACAGAAATAAGCACTTTTCAAAAACAAGCTCCAAATCATGTTGAAATACAGAAATAAACACTTTTCCATAAACAAGCTCTAAATCATGTTTGATGCACTCTGTAAGTACATTTTATTTCAGTACTGTTTAATCAGGATGATACGAACACTGTGGACAGTTTTCAGCAAGTTGCAACATTGAAATACAGAAATGAACACTTTTCCAAAAACAAGCTCCAAATCATGTTGAAATACAGAAATGAACACTTTTCCAAAAACAAGCTCTAAATCATGTTGAAAAACAGAAAAAACACTTTTCCATAAACAAGCTCTAAATCATGTTTGATGCACTCTGTAAGTACATTTTATTTCAGTACTGTTTAATCAGGATGATAGGAACACTGTGGACAGTTTTCAGCAAGTTGCAACATTGAAATACAGAAATAAACACTTTTCCAAAAACAAGCTCTAAATCATGTTGAAACACAGAAATAAGCACTTTTCAAATACAACCTCCAAATCATGTTGAAATACAGAAATTTACACTTTTCCAAAAACAAGCTCCAAATCATGTTGAAATACAGAAATGAACACTTCCAAAAACAAGCTCCAAATCATGTTGAAATACAGAAATGAACACTTTTCCAAAAACAAGCTCTAAATCATGTTGAAAAACAGAAAAAACACTTTTCCATAAACAAGCTCTAAATCATGTTGAAATACAGAAATAGGCACTTTTCAAAAACAAGCTCCAAATCATGTTGAAATACAGAAATAAACACTTTTCCATAAACAAGCTCTAAATCATGTTTGATGCACTCTGTAAGTACATTTTATTTCAGTACTGTTTAATCAGGATGATAGGAACACTGTGGACAGTTTTCAGCAAGTTGCAACATTGAAATACAGAAATAAACACTTTTCCAAAAACAAGCTCTAAATCATGTTGAAACACAGAAATAAGCACTTTTCAAAAACAAGCTCCAAATCATGTTGAAATAGAGAAATTTACACTTTTCCAAAAACAAGCTCCAAATCATGTTGAAATACAGAAATGAACACTTTTCCAAAAACAAGCTCCAAATCATGTTGAAATACAGAAATGAACACTTTTCCAAAAACAAGCTCTAAATCATGTTGAAACACAGAAATAAGCACTTTTCAAAAACAAGCTCCAAATCATGTTGAAATAGAGAAATTTACACTTTTCCAAAAACAAGCTCCAAATCATGTTGAAATACAGAAATAAACACTTTTCAAAAACAAGCTCCAAATCATGTTGAAATACAGAAATAAACACTTTTCCATAAACAAGCTCTAAATCATGTTTGATGCACTCTGTAAGTAAATTTTATTTCAGTACTGTTTAATCAGGATGATAGGAACACTGTGGACAGTTTTCAGCAAGTTGCAACATTGAAATACAGAAATAAACACTTTTCCAAAAACAAGCTCTAAATCATGTTGAAACACAGAAATAAGCACTTTTCAAAAACAAGCTCCAAATCATGTTGAAATACAGAAATTTACACTTTTCCAAAAACAAGCTCCAAATCATGTTGAAATACAGAAATGAACACTTTTCCAAAAACAAGCTCCAAATCATGTTGAAATACAGAAATGAACACTTTTCCATAAACAAGCTCTAAATCATGTTTGATGCACTCTGTAAGTAAATTTTATTTCAGTACTGTTTAATCAGGATGATAGGAACACTGTGGACAGTTTTCAGCAAGTTGCAACATTGAAATACAGAAATGAACACTTTTCCAAAAACAAGCTCCAAATCATGTTGAAATACAGAAATGAACACTTTTCCAAAAACAAGCTCTAAATCATGTTGAAAAACAGAAAAAACACTTTTCCATAAACAAGCTCCAAATCATGTTGAAATACAGAAATGAACACTTTTCCAAAAACAAGCTCCAAATCATGTTGAAATACAGAAATAAGCACTTTTCAAAAACAAGCTCCAAATCACGTTGAAATACAGAAATAAACACTTTTCCATAAACAAGCTCTAAATCATGTTTGATGCACTCTGTAAGTAAATTTTATTTCAGTACTGTTTAATCAGGATGGTAGGAACACTGTGGACAGTTTTCAGCAAGTTGCAACATTGAAATACAGAAATAAACACTTTTCCAAAAACAAGCTCTAAATCATGTTGAAACACAGAAATAAACACTTTTCAAAAACAAGCTCCAAATCATGTTGAAATAGAGAAGTTTACACTTTTCCAAAAACAAGCTCCAAATCATGTTGAAATACAGAAATTAACACTTTTCCAAAAACAAGCTCCAAATCATGTTGAAATACAGAAATAAACACTTTTCAAAAACAAGCTCCATATCTTGTTGAAATACAGAAACAAACAATTTTCCATAAACAAGCTCTAAATCATGTTTGATGCACTCTGTAACTAAATTTTATTTCAGTACTGTTTAATCAGGATGATAGGAACACTGTGGACAGTTTTCAGCAAGTTGCAACATTGAAATACAGAAATAAACACTTTTCCAAAAACAAGCTCCAAATCATGTTGAAACACAGAAATAAGCACTTTTCAAAAACAAGCTCCAAATCATGTTGAAATAGAGAAATGAACACTTTTCCAAAAACAAGCTCTAAATCATGTTGAAACACAGAAATAAGCACTTTTCAAAAACAAGCTCTAAATCATGTTGAAATACAGAAATGTACACATTTCCAAAAACAAGCTCCAAATCATGTTGAAATACAGAAATGAACACTTTTCCAAAAACAAGCTCTAAATCATGTTGAAAAACAGAAAAAACACTTTTCCATAAACAAGCTCTAAATCATGTTTGATGCACTCTGTAAGTACATTTTATTTCAGTACTGTTTAATCAGGATGATAGGAACACTGTGGACAGTTTTCAGCAAGTTGCAACATTGAAATACAGAAATAAACACTTTTCCAAAAACAAGCTCCAAATCATGTTGAAATACAGAAATTTACACTTTTCCAAAAACAAGCTCCAAATCATGTTGAAATACAGAAATGAACACTTTTCCAAAAACAAGCTCCAAATCATGTTGAAATACAGAAATGAACACTTTTCCATAAACAAGCTCTAAATCATGTTGAAATACAGAAATAGGCACTTTTCAAAAACAAGCTCTAAATCATGTTGAAAAACAGAAAAAACACTTTTCCATAAACAAGCTCTAAATCATGTTGAAATACAGAAATTGGCACTTTTCAAAAACAAGCTCCAAATCATGTTGAAATACAGAAATAAACACTTTTCCATAAACAAGCTCTAAATCATGTTTGATGCACTCTGTAAGTACATTTTATTTCAGTACTGTTTAATCAGGATGATACGAACACTGTGGACAGTTTTCAGCAAGTTGCAACATTGAAATACAGAAATAAACACTTTTCCAAAAACAAGCTCTAAATCATGTTGAAACACAGAAATAAGCACTTTTCAAAAACAAGCTCCAAATCATGTTGGAATACAGAAATTTACACTTTTCCAAAAACAAGCTCCAAATCATGTTGAAATACAGAAATGAACACTTTTCCAAAAACAAGCTCCAAATCATGTTGAAATACAGAAATGAACACTTTTCCAAAAACAAGCTCTAAATCATGTTGAAAAACAGAAAAAACACTTTTCCATAAACAAGCTCTAAATCATGTTGAAATACAGAAATAGGCACTTTTCAAAAACAAGCTCAAAATCATGTTGAAATACAGAAATAAACACTTTTCAATAAACAAGCTCTAAATCATGTTTGATGCACTCTGTAAGTACATTTTATTTCAGTACTGTTTAATCAGGATGATAGGAACACTGTGGACAGTTTTCAGCAAGTTGCAACATTGAAATACAGAAAAAACACTTTTCCAAAAACAAGCTCTAAATCATGTTGAAATACAGAAATAGGCATTTTTTAAAAACAAGCTCCAAATCATGTTGAAAAACAGAAAAAACAGTTTTCCACAAACAAGCTCTAAATCATGTTGAAATACAGAAATAGGCACTTTTCAAAAACAAGCTCCAAATCATGCTGAAATACAGAAATAAACACTTTTCCATAAACAAGCTCTAAATCATGTTTGATGCACTCTGTAAGTACATTTTATTTCAGTACTGTTTAATCAGGATGATACGAACACTGTGGACAGTTTTCAGCAAGTTGCAACATTGAAATACAGAAATAAACACTTTTCCAAAAACAAGCTCTAAATCATGTTGAAACACAGAAATAAGCACTTTTCAAAAACAAGCTCCAAATCATGTTGGAATACAGAAATTTACACTTTTCCAAAAACAAGCTCCAAATCATGTTGAAATACAGAAATGAACACTTTTCCAAAAACAAGCTCCAAATCATGTTGAAATACAGAAATGAACACTTTTCCAAAAACAAGCTCTAAATCATGTTGAAAAACAGAAAAAACACTTTTCCATAAACAAGCTCTAAATCATGTTGAAATACAGAAATAGGCACTTTTCAAAAACAAGCTCAAAATCATGTTGAAATACAGAAATAAACACTTTTCAATAAACAAGCTCTAAATCATGTTTGATGCACTCTGTAAGTACATTTTATTTCAGTACTGTTTAATCAGGATGATAGGAACACTGTGGACAGTTTTCAGCAAGTTGCAACATTGAAATACAGAAATAAACACTTTTCCAAAAACAAGCTCTAAATCATGTTGAAACACAGAAATAAGCACTTTTCAAAAACAAGCTCCAAATCATGTTGAAATAGAGAAATTTACACTTTTCCATCAACAAGCTCCAAATCATGTTGAAATACAGAAATGAACACTTTTCCAAAAACAAGCTCCAAATCATGTTGAAATACAGAAATGAATACTTTTCCAAAAACAAGCTCTAAATCTTGTTGAAAAACAGAAAAAACATTTTTCCATAAACAAGCTCTAA
Organism: Salvelinus fontinalis; assembly: GCF_029448725.1. Classification (NCBI taxonomy): domain Eukaryota; kingdom Metazoa; phylum Chordata; class Actinopteri; order Salmoniformes; family Salmonidae; genus Salvelinus; species Salvelinus fontinalis. Next base: position 279,774 of record NW_026600319.1, read on the forward strand.
AATCATGTTGAAATACAGAAATAAACACTTTTCAAAAACAAGCTCCAAATCATGTTGAAATACAGAAATAAACACTTTTCCATAAACAAGCTCTAAATCATGTTTGATGCGCTCTGTAAGTAGATTTTATTTCAGTACTGTTTAATCAGGATGATAGGAACACTGTGGACAGTTTTCAGCAAGTTGCAACATTGAAATACAGAAATAAACACTTTTTCAAAAACAAGCTCCAAATCATGTTGAAATACAGAAATTTACACTTTTCCAAAAACAAGCTCCAAATCATGTTGAAATACAGAAATGAACACTTTTCCAAAAACAAGCTCCAACTCATGTTGAAATACAGAAATGAACACTTTTCCAAAAACAAGCTCTAAATCATGTTGAAAAACAGAAAAAACACTTTTCCATAAACAAGCTCCAAATCATGTTGAAATACAGAAATGAACACTTTTCCAAAAACAAGCTCCAAATCATGTTGAAATACAGAAATAAGCACTTTTCAAAAACAAGCTCCAAATCACGTTGAAATACAGAAATAAACACTTTTCCATAAACAAGCTCTAAATCATGTTTGATGCACTCTGTAAGTAAATGTTATTTCAGTACTGTTTAATCAGGATGGTAGGAACACTGTGGACAGTTTTCAGCAAGTTGCAACATTGAAATACAGAAATAAACACTTTTCCAAAAACAAGCTCTAAATCATGTTGAAAAACAGAAAAAACAGTTTTCCATAAACAAGCTCTAAATCATGTTGAAATACAGAAATAGGCACTTTTCAAAAACAAGCTCCAAATCATGTTGAAATACAGAAATAGACACTTTTCCATAAACAAGCTCTAAATCATGTTTGATGCACTCTGTAAGTACATTTTATTTCAGTACTGTTTAATCAGGATGATAGGAACACTGTGGACAGTTTTCATCAAGTTGCAACATTGAAATACAGAAATAAACACTTTTCCAAAAACAAGCTCTAAATCATGTTGAAACACAGAAATAAACACTTTTCAAAAACAAGCTCCAAATCATGTTGAAATAGAGAAGTTTACACTTTTCCAAAAACAAGCTCCAAATCATGTTGAAATACAGAAATTAACACTTTTCCAAAAACAAGCTCCAAATCATGTTGAAATACAGAAATAAACACTTTTCAAAAACAAGCTCCATATCTTGTTGAAATACAGAAACAAACAATTTTCCATAAACAAGCTCTAAATCATGTTTGATGCACTCTGTAAGTAAATTTTATTTCAGTACTGTTTAATCAGGATGATAGGAACACTGTGGACAGTTTTCAGCAAGTTGCAACATTGAAATACAGAAATAAACACTTTTCCAAAAACAAGCTCTAAATCATGTTGAAACACAGAAATAAGCACTTTTCAAAAACAAGCTCCAAATCATGTTGAAATACAGAAATGAACACTATTCCATAAACAAGCTCCAAATCATGTTGAAATACAGAAATGAACACTTTTCCAAAAACAAGCTCCAAATCATGTTGAAATACAGAAATAAGCACTTTTCAAAAACAAGCTCCAAATCATGTTGAAATACAGAAATAAACACTTTTCCATAAACAAGCTCTAAATCATGTTTGATGCACTCTGTAAATAAATTTTATTTCAGTACTGTTTAATCAGGATGATAGGAACACTGTGGACAGTTTTCAGCAAGTTGCAACGTTGAAATACAGACATAAACACTTTTCCAAAAACAAGCTCTAAATCATGTTGAAACACAGAAATAAGCACTTTTCAAAAACAAGCTCTAAATCATGTTGAAACACAGAAATAAGCACTTTTCAAAAACAAGCTCCAAATCATGTTGAAATACAGAAATTTACACTTTTCCAAAAACAAGCTCCAAATCATGTTGAAATACAGAAATGAACACTTTTCCAAAAACAAGCTCCAAATCATGTTGAAATACAGAAATGAACACTTTTCCAAAAACAAGCTCTAAATCATGTTGAAAAAAAGAAAAAACCCTTTTCCATAAACAAGCTCTAAATCATGTTGAAAAACAGAAATAAACACTTTTCCAAAAACAAGCTCTAAATTCTGTTGAAACACAGAAATAAGCACTTTTCAAAAACAAGCTCCAAATCATGTTGAAATACAGAAATAAACACTTTTCCATAAACAAGCTCTAAATCATGTTGAAAAACAGAAATAAACACTTTTCCAAAAACAAGCTCTAAATCGTGTTGAAACACAGAAATAAGCACTTTTCAAAAACAAGCTCCAAATCATGTTGAAATACAGAAATTTACACTTTTCCAAAAACAAGCTCCAAATCATGTTGAAATACAGAAATGAACACTTTCCAAAAACAAGCTCCAAATCATGTTGAAATACAGAAATGAACACTTTTCCAAAAACAAGCTCTAAATCATGTTGAAAAACAGAAAAAACACTTTTCCATAAACAAGCTCCAAATCATGTTGAAATACAGAAATGAACACTTTTCCAAAAACAAGCTCCAAATCATGTTGAAATACAGAAATAAGCACTTTTCCATAAACAAGCTCTAAATCATGTTTGATGCACTCTGTAAATAAATTTTATTTTAGTACTGTTTAATCAGGATGATAGGAACACTGTGGACAGTTTTCAGCAAGTTGCAACGTTGAAATACAGAAATAAACACTTTTCCAAAAACAAGCTCTAAATCATGTTGAAACACAGAAATAAGCACTTTTCAAAAACAAGCTCCAAATCATGTTGAAATACAGAAATGAACACTATTCCATAAACAAGCTCCAAATCATGTTGAAATACAGAAATGAACACTTTTCCAAAAACAAGCTCCAAATCATGTTGAAATACAGAAATAAGCACTTTTCAAAAACAAGCTCCAAATCATGTTGAAATACAGAAATAAACACTTTTCCATAAACAAGCTCTAAATCATGTTTGATGCACTCTGTAAATAAATTTTATTTCAGTACTGTTTAATCAGGATGATAGGAACACTGTGGACAGTTTTCAGCAAGTTGCAACGTTGAAATACAGACATAAACACTTTTCCAAAAACAAGCTCTAAATCATGTTGAAACACAGAAATAAGCACTTTTCAAAAACAAGCTCTAAATCATGTTGAAACACAGAAATAAGCACTTTTCAAAAACAAGCTCCAAATCATGTTGAAATACAGAAATTTACACTTTTCCAAAAACAAGCTCCAAATCATGTTGAAATACAGAAATGAACACTTTTCCAAAAACAAGCTCCAAATCATGTTGAAATACAGAAATGAACACTTTTCCAAAAACAAGCTCTAAATCATGTTGAAAAAAAGAAAAAACCCTTTTCCATAAACAAGCTCTAAATCATGTTGAAAAACAGAAATAAACACTTTTCCAAAAACAAGCTCTAAATTCTGTTGAAACACAGAAATAAGCACTTTTCAAAAACAAGCTCCAAATCATGTTGAAATACAGAAATAAACACTTTTCCATAAACAAGCTCTAAATCATGTTGAAAAACAGAAATAAACACTTTTCCAAAAACAAGCTCTAAATCGTGTTGAAACACAGAAATAAGCACTTTTCAAAAACAAGCTCCAAATCATGTTGAAATACAGAAATTTACACTTTTCCAAAAACAAGCTCCAAATCATGTTGAAATACAGAAATGAACACTTTCCAAAAACAAGCTCCAAATCATGTTGAAATACAGAAATGAACACTTTTCCAAAAACAAGCTCTAAATCATGTTGAAAAACAGAAAAAACACTTTTCCATAAACAAGCTCCAAATCATGTTGAAATACAGAAATGAACACTTTTCCAAAAACAAGCTCCAAATCATGTTGAAATACAGAAATAAGCACTTTTCCATAAACAAGCTCTAAATCATGTTTGATGCACTCTGTAAATAAATTTTATTTTAGTACTGTTTAATCAGGATGATAGGAACACTGTGGACAGTTTTCAGCAAGTTGCAACGTTGAAATACAGAAATAAACACTTTTCCAAAAACAAGCTCTAAATCATGTTGAAACACAGAAATAAGCACTTTTCAAAAACAAGCTCTAAATCATGTTGAAACACAGAAATAAGCACTTTTCCATAAACAAGCTCTAAATCATGTTTGATGCACTCTGTAAATAAATTTTATTTCAGTACTGTTTAATCAGGATGATAGGAACACTGTGGACAGTTTTCAGCAAGTTGCAACGTTGAAATACAGAAATAAACACTTTTCCAAAAACAAGCTCTAAATCATGTTGAAATACAGAAATTTACACTTTTCCAAAAACAAGCTCCAAATCATGTTGAAATACAGAAATTAACACTTTTCCAAAAACAAGCTCCAAATCATGTTGAAATACAGAAATGAACACTTTTCCAAAAACAAGCTCTAAATCATGTTGAAATACAGAAATAAACACTTTTCCATAAACAAGCTCCAAATCATGTTGAAATACAGAAATTTACACTTTTCCAAAAACAAGCTCCAAATCATGTTGAAATACAGAAATTAACACTTTTCCAAAAACAAGCTCCAAATCATGTTGAAATACAGAAATGAACACTTTTCCAAAAACAAGCTCTAAATCATGTTGAAAAACAGAAAAAACACTTTTCCATAAACAAGCTCCAAATCATGTTGAAATACAGAAATGAACACTTTTCCAAAAACAAGCTCCAAATCATGTTGAAATACAGAAATAAGCACTTTTCAAAAACAAGCTCCAAATCATGTTGAAATACAGAAATAAACACTTTTCCATAAACAAGCTCTAAATCATGTTGAAAAACAGAAATAAACACTTTTCCAAAAACAAGCTCTAAATCGTGTTGAAACACAGAAATAAGCACTTTTCAAAAACAAGCTCCAAAACATGTTGAAATGTAACGGTTCTCTAAATCCTCCTCCTCCTCAGACGAGGAGAGGAGAGAGGTGTAATGGCAGTCAATGTTGTTCTCCTCCTCAAACGAGGAGGAGCATGGATAGGACCAAGATGCTGATTGAGGGAAATAAGCCATCTTTTAATCAAAACAGCAAAACAATACACTACAAAACTACAAAACAACAAACGTGACTAACCTTCAACCGTCCTGTGAGGACACAGGAACAAACACCCACCAAAAACCCAGTGAAACCCTGGCTGCCTTAGTATGACTCTCAATTAGAGACAAACGATACACACCTGTCTCTAATTGAGAATCATACCAGGCCGAACACAAAAACCAACCTAGAAATACAAAACCTAGACTGCCCACCCAAAACACACGCCCTGACCATAAACACATACAAAACCAACATAAAACAGGTCAGGACCGTTACAAGAGGGATCTGAAGACCAATGTGCAGCGAGGTATGATGCCATAATAATTTATTTACAAGACGAAAACGAACTATACTTGAAATGATACAAAATAACAAAACGAAAGTAGACTGACCTAAACATGAGAACTTACATAGACACGAAGAACGCACGAACAGGAACAGACTACATACACACCGCAACAGTCCCGTGTGGTACGAAATAACATACTGACACGGAAGACAACCACCCACAAACAAACAGTGTGAAAACACCTACCTTAATATGGCTCTCAGAGGAAATGAAAACCACCTGCCTCTAATTGAGAGCCATATCAGGTCACCCTTAAACCAACATAGAAACAGAAAACATAGACTGCCCACCCAAACTCACGTCCTGACCAGCTAACACATACACAAACTAACAGAAAACAGGTCAGGAACGTGACATAACCCCCCCCTCAAGGTGCGTACTCCGAACGCACCACCAAAAGTCTAGGGGAGGGTCTGGGTGGGCATCTGACCACGGTGGTGGCTCCGGCTCCGGACGCTGTCCCAATCCCACCATAATAAATCCCCGCTTCTGTGTCTTCCTCAAGGTGGCGACCCTCGCCACCGACCTTGGACTGGGAACCCTAGACATGGGTCCCGCTGGATTTAGGGGCCGCCCCGGACTGAGGGACGGCAGCTCCGGACTGAGGGACAACACCGAACTGGCTGGCAGATCCTGGCTGGCGGGCTCTGGCGGATCCTGGCTGGATGACGGCTCTGGCTGGTCATGGCTGGACGGCTCTGAAGGCTGGTCCTGGCTGGACGGCTCTGAAGGCTGGTCCTGGCTGGACGGCTCTGAAGGCTGGTCCTGGCTGGACGGCTCTGACAGATCCTGTCTGGTTGGCGGCTCTGGCAGATCCTGTCTGACGGACGGCTCTAGCGGCTCCTGTCTGGCTGGCGGCTCTAGCGGCTCCTGTCTGGCGGACGGCTCAGTAGGCTCATGGCAGACGGGCGGCTTTGCAGGCTCATGGCAGACGGGCGGCTTTGCAGGCTCATGGCAGACGGATGGCTCAGATGGCGCTGGGGAGACGGATGGCTCAGATGGCGCTGGGGAGACGGATGGCTCAGATGTCGCTGGGGAGACGGATGGCTCAGATGGCGCTTGGCAGACGGGCAGTTCAGTCACCGCTGGGCAGACGGGCACACCTGTAGGGAGGAGACGGAGAGACAGCCTGGTGCGTGGGGCTGCCACAGGACCCACCAGGCTGGAGAGACCTACAGGAGGCTTGATGTTAAAAGGCACCTGAAGGACCGGGCTGTGGGGGAGCACTGGAGCTCTGGTGCGCAGCCTTGGCACCACTCCCCCAGGCTGGCATACTACTCCAGCCCATACCCTCCAGAGTGCAGGCACAGGTTGAACCGGGCTGTGGATGAGCACTGGAGATCTAGTGCCTACTACGCGCACTTCTCCCTTAGGCTCCACTCCCACATTTGCCCGGTACGAGCGGAGCGTAGGCATAGGACGCACTGCACCCTCCCAGCGCCCCGGAGACACAGCACGCAGAGCCGGCGCAGGATACCCTGGACCGAAACTGCGTACCGGAGACCAGACGCGCTGAGCAGGCACAATACGCCCCGGCTGGATGCCCACACTCACTTGACACTTTCGGGGGGCTGCCCTATAGCGCACCAGGCTATGGGCACGCACTGGCGACACCGTGCGCTTAACCGCGTAACACGGTGCCTGACCAGTGACGCGTTGCTTATAATAAGCACGAGGAGTGCGCTCAGGTCTGCTACCTGGCTTAGCCACACTCCTCTCTAGCCCCCCCCCCAAAACAATTCTGGGGTTGCCTCTCGTACCTGTCCCGCTGCCGTGCTGCCTCCTCATATCGCCGCCGCTCAGCACTCGCTTCCTCCAGTTCAGCTTTGGGGCGGCGATACTCCCCAGCCTGTGCCCAGGGTCCTTCTCCATTCAAAATCTCCTCCCATGTCCATGAATCCTGGGATTTCTGCGGTTGCTTTCGTTGCCCTTTTCCCCGCTGCTTGGTTCTGGTAATTTGGTGGGTGGTTCTGTAACGGTTCTCTAAATCCTCCTCCTCCTCAGACGAGGAGAGGAGAGAGGGATCTGAAGACCAATGTGCAGCGAGGTATGATGCCATAATAATTTATTTACAAGACGAAAACGAACTATACTTGAAATGATACAAAATAACAAAACGAAAGTAGACTGACCTAAACATGAGAACTTACATAGACACGAAGAACGCACGAACAGGAACAGACTACATACACACCGCAACAGTCCCGTGTGGTACGAAATAACATACTGACACGGAAGACAACCACCCACAAACAAACAGTGTGAAAACACCTACCCTAATATGGCTCTCAGAAGAAATGAAAACCACCTGCCTCTAATTGAGAGCCATATCAGGTCACCCTTAAACCAACATAGAAACAGAAAACATAGACTGCCCACCCAAACTCACGTCCTGACCAGCTAACACATACACAAACTAACAGAAAACAGGTCAGGAACGTGACATGAAATACAGAAATTTACACTTTTCCAAAAACAAGCTCCAAATCATGTTGAAATACAGAAATGAACACTTTTCCAAAAACAAGCTCCAAATCATGTTGAAATACAGAAATGAACACTTTTCCAAAAACAAGCTCCAAATCATGTTGAAATACAGAAATTAACACTTTTCCAAAAACAAGCTCTAAATCATGTTGAAATACAGAAAAAACACTTTTCCATAAACAAGCTCCAAATCATGTTGAAATACAGAAATGAACACTTTTCCAAAAACAAGCTCCGAATCATGTTGAAATACAGAAATAAACACTTTTCAAAAACAAGCTCAAATCATGTGAAATACAGAAATAAACACTTTTCCAAAAACAAGCTCTAAATCATGTTGAAATACAGAAATAAGCACTTTTCCAAAAACAAGCTCCAAATCATGTTGAAATACAGAAATAAGCACTTTTCAAAAACAAGCTTCAAATCATGTTGAAATACAGAAATAAAAACTTTTCCATAAACAAGCTCTAAATCATGTTTGATGCACTCTGGAAGTTAATTTTATTTCAGTACTGTTTAATCAGGATGGTAGGAACACTGTGGACAGTTTTCAGCAAGTTGCAACATTGAAATACAGAAATAAACACTTTTCCAAAAACAAGCTCTAAATCATGTTGAAATACAGAAATAAGACACTTTTCCAAAAACAAGCTCCAAATCATGTTGAAATACAGAAATTGACACTTTTCCAAAAACAAGCTCTAAATCATGTTGAAATACAGAAATTAAGCACTTTTCGAAAAACAAGCTTCAGAATCATGTTGAAAAACAGAAATAAACACTTTTCCAAAAACAAGCTCCAAATCATGTTGAAATACAGAAATGAACACTTTTCCAAAAACAAGCTCCAAATCATGTTGAAATACAGAAATAAGCACTTTTCAAAAACAAGCTCCAAATCATGTTGAAATACAGAAATAAACACTTTTCCATAAACAAGCTCTAAATCATGTTTGATGCACTCTGGAAGTAAATTTTTTTTCAGTACTGTTTAATCAGGATGTTAGGAACACTGTGGACAGTTTTCAGCAAGTTGCAACATTGAAATACAGAAATAAACACTTTTCCAAAAACAAGCTCCAAATCATGTTGAAATACAGAAATAAACACTTTTCAAAAACAAGCTCCAAATCATGTTGGAATACAGAAATAATCACTTTTCCATAAACAAGCTCTAAATCATGTTTGATGCACTCTGGAAGTAAATTTTATTTCAGTACTGTTTAATCAGGATGTTAGGAACACTGTGGACAGTTTTCAGCAAGTTGCAACATTGAAATACAGAAATAAACACTTTTCCAAAAACAAGCTCTAAATCATGTTGAAAAACAGAAAAAGACGTTTTCAAAAACAAGCTCAAATCATGTTGAAATACAGAAATAAACACTTTTCCAAAAACAAGCTCCAAATCATTTTGAAATACAGAAATAAACACTTTTCCATAAACAAGCTCTAAATCATGTTTGATGCACTCTGGAAGTTAATTTTTTTTCAGTACTGTTTAATCAGGATGTTAGGAACACTGTGGACAGTTTTCAGCAAGTTGCAACATTGAAATACAGAAATAAACACTTTTCCAAAAACAAGCTCTAAATCATGTTGAAATACAGAAATAAACACTTTTCCATAAACAAGCTCTAAATCATGTTGAAATACAGAAATAAACACTTTTCAAAAACAAGCTCCAAATCATGTTGAAATACAGAAATAAACACTTTTCCATAAACAAGCTCTAAATCATGTTTGATGCACTCTGGAAGTTAATTTTTTTTCAGTACTGTTTAATCAGGATGTTAGGAACACTGTGGACAGTTTTCAGCAAGTTGCAACATTGAAATACAGAAATAAACACTTTTCCAAAAACAAGCTCTAAATCATTTTGAAATACAGAAATTGACACTTTTCCAAAAACAAGCTCCAAATCATTTTGAAATACAGAAATAAACACTTTTCCATAAACAAGCTCTAAATCATGTTGAAAAACAGAAATAAGCACTTTTCCATAAACAAGCTCTAAATCATGTTGAACTCGGAAGTAAACTTTTCAGAACAGCTCCAAATCATGTTGAAATACAGAAATAAACACTTTTCAAAGACAAGCTCCAATCATGTTGAAATACAGAAATAAACACTTTTCCATAAACAAGCTCTAAATCATGTTTGATGCACTCTGGAAGTTAATTTTTTTTCAGTACTGTTTAATCAGGATGTTAGGAACACTGTGGACAGTTTTCAGCAAGTTGCAACATTGAAATACAGAAATAAACACTTTTCCAAAAACAAGCTCTAAATCATGTTGAAAAACAGAAAATAAACAGTTTTCCATAAAACAAGCTCTCAAATCATGTTGAAATACAGAAATAGTCACTTCTCAAAAACAAGCTCCAAATCATGTTGAAATACAGAAATAAACACTTTTCCATAAACAAGCTCTAAATCATGTTTGATGCACTCTGGAAGTTAATTTTTTTTCAGTACTGTTTAATCAGGATGTTAGGAACACTGTGGACAGTTTTCAGCAAGTTGCAACATTGAAATACAGAAATAAACACTTTTCCAAAAACAAGCTCAAATCATGTTGAAAACAGAAATAAGCACTTTTCAAAAACAAGCTCCAAATCATGTTGAAATACAGAAATTAACACTTTTCCAAAAACAAGCTCCAAATCATGTTGAAATACAGAAATGAACACTTTTCCATAAACAAGCTCTAAATCATGTTTGATGCACTCTGGAAGTTAATTTTTTTTCAGTACTGTTTAATCAGGATGTTAGGAACACTGTGGACAGTTTTCAGCAAGTTGCAACATTGAAATACAGAAATAAACACTTTTCCAAAAACAAGCTCTAAATCATGTTGAAATACAGAAATAAACACTTTTCCAAAAACAAGCTCTAAATCATGTTGAAATACAGAAATAAGCACTTTTCCAAAAACAAGCTCCAAATCATGTTGAAATACAGAAATAAACACTTTTCCATAAACAAGCTCTAAATCATGTTTGATGCACTCTGGAAGTAAATTTTATTTCAGTACTGTTTAATCAGGATGATAGGAACACTGTGGACAGTTTTCAGCAAGTTGCAACATTGAAATACAGAAATAAACACTTTTCCAAAAACAAGCTCTAAATCATGTTGAAAAACAGAAATAAGCACTTTTCAAAAACAAGCTCTTAAATCATGTTGAAATACAGAAATTGACACTTTTCCAAAAACAAGCTCCAAATCATGTTGAAATACAGAAATAAACACTTTTCCATAAACAAGCTCTAAATCATGTTTGATGCACTCTGGAAGTTAATTTTTTTTCAGTACTGTTTAATCAGGATGTTAGGAACACTGTGGACAGTTTTCAGCAAGTTGCAACATTGAAATACAGAAATAAACACTTTTCCAAAAACAAGCTCTAAATCATGTTGAAACACAGAAATAAGCACTTTTCAAAAACAAGCTCCAAATCATGTTGAAATAGGGAAATGTACACTTTTCCAAAAACAAGCTCCAAATCATGTTGAAATACAGAAATGAACACTTTTCCAAAAACAAGCTCCAAATCATGTTGAAATACAGAAATAAACACTTTTCCATAAACAAGCTCTAAATCATGTTTGATGCACTCTGGAAGTAAATTTTATTTCAGTACTGTTTAATCAGGATGTTAGGAACACTGTGGACAGTTTTCAGCAAGTTGCAACATTGAAATACAGAAATAAACACTTTTCCAAAAACAAGCTCTAAATCATGTTGAAAAACAGAAATAAACACTTTTCCAAAAACAAGCTCTAAATCATGTTGAAATACAGAAATTAGACACTTTTCCAAAAACAAGCTCCAAATCATGTTGAAATACAGAAATAAACACTTTTCCATAAACAAGCTCTAAATCATGTTTGATGCACTCTGGAAGTTAATTTTTTTCAGTACTGTTTAATCAGGATGTTAGGAACACTGTGGACAGTTTTCAGCAAGTTGCAACATTGAAATACAGAAATAAACACTTTTCCAAAAACAAGCTTCAAATCATGTTGAAAAACAGAAATTGACACTTTTCCAAAAACAAGCTCCAAATCATGTTGAAATACAGAAATAAAAACTTTTCCATAAACAAGCTCTAAATCATGTTTGATGCACTCTGGAAGTTAATTTTTTTTCAGTACTGTTTAATCAGGATGTTAGGAACACTGTGGACAGTTTTCAGCAAGTTGCAACATTGAAATACAGAAATAAACACTTTTCCAAAAACAAGCTCTAAATCATGTTGAAAAACAGAAATAAGCACTTTTCAAAAACAAGCTTCAAATCATGTTGAAATACGAGAAATGTAAACACTTTTCCAAAAACAAGCTCTAAATCATGTTGAAATACAGAAATGAACACTTTTCCAAAAACAAGCTCCAAATCATGTTGAAATACAGAAATAAACACTTTTCCATAAACAAGCTCTAAATCATGTTTGATGCACTCTGGAAGTTAATTTTTTTTCAGTACTGTTTAATCAGGATGTTAGGAACACTGTGGACAGTTTTCAGCAAGTTGCAACATTGAAATACAGAAATAAACACTTTTCCAAAAACAAGCTCCAAATCATGTTGAAATACAGAAATAAACACTTTTCCAAAAACAAGCTCTAAATTATGCTGAAATACAGAAATTAACACTTTTCCAAAAACAAGCTCCAAATCATGTTGAAATACAGAAATAAACACTTTTCCATAAACAAGCTCTAAATCATGTTTGATGCACTCTGGAAGTTAATTTTTTTTCAGTACTGTTTAATCAGGATGTTAGGAACACTGTGGACAGTTTTCAGCAAGTTGCAACATTGAAATACAGAAATAAACACTTTTCCAAAAACAAGCTCAAATCATGTTGAAAACAGAAAAACACTTTTCCAAAAACAAGCTCTAAATCATTTTGAAATACAGAAATTGACACTTTTCCAAAAACAAGCTCCAAATCATTTTGAAATACAGAAATAAACACTTTTCCATAAACAAGCTCTAAATCATGTTGAAATACAGAAATAAACACTTTTCCAAAAACAAGCTCTAAATCATGTTGAAATACAGAAATAAACACTTTTCCAAAAACAAGCTCTAAATCATGTTGAAATACAGAAATAAACACTTTTCCAAAAACAAGCTCTAAATCATGTTGAAATACAGAAATTAACACTTTTCCATAAACAAGCTCTAAATCATGTTGATGACACTGTGGACAGTTTTCACAAGTTCAATCATTTAAATACAGAAATAACACTTTTAAAAACAAGCTCTAAATCATGTTGAAAAACAGAAATAGACACTTTTCAAAACAAGCTCCAAATCATGTTGAAATACAGAAATAAACACTTTTCCAAAAACAAGCTCCAAATCATGTTGAAATACAGAAATTAACACTTTTCCAAAAACAAGCTCTAAATCATGTTGAAATACAGAAATAAACACTTTTCCATAAACAAGCTCAAATCATGTTGAAATACAGAAATGAACACTTTTCCAAAAACAAGCTCAAATCATGTTGAAATACAGAAATAAGCACTTTTCCAAAAACAAGCTCCAAATCATGTTGAAATACAGAAATAAACACTTTTCCAAAAACAAGCTCTAAATCATGTTGAAAAACAGAAATAAGACACTTTTCCAAAAACAAGCTCTAAATCATGTTGAAACTACAGAAATTAAGAACTTTTCAAAACAAGCTCCAAATCATGTTGAATTACAGAAATTGACACTTTTCCAAAAACAAGCTCAAATCATGTTGAAATACAGAAATAAACACTTTTCCAAAAACAAGCTCTAAATCATGTTGAAATACAGAAATTGACACTTTTCCAAAAACAAGCTCCAAATCATGTTGAAATACAGAAATAAACACTTTTCCATAAACAAGCTCTAAATCATGTTGAAACACAGAAATAAGCACTTTTCCATAAACAAGCTCTAAATCATGTTGGAATCACTGTGGAAACACTTTTCAGAACAAGTTAAATCATGTTGAAATACAGAAATAAACACTTTTCCAAAAACAAGCTCCAAATCATGTTGAAATACAGAAATAAACACTTTTCCATAAACAAGCTCTAAATCATGTTTGATGCACTCTGGAAGTTAATTCTTTTTCAGTACTGTTTAATCAGGATGTTAGGAACACTGAAATGGACAGTTTTCAGAAACAAGCTGCAAATCATGTTGAAATACAGAAATAAACACTTTTCCAAAAACAAGCTCTAAATCATGTTGAAATACAGAAATAAGCACTTTTCAAAAACAAGCTCCAAATCATTTTGAAATACAGAAATAAACACTTTTCCAAAAACAAGCTCTAAATCATGTTGAAATACAGAAATAAACACTTTTCCAAAAACAAGCTCCAAATCATGTTGAAATACAGAAATAAACACTTTTCCAAAAACAAGCTCTAAATCATGTTGAAAAACAGAAATAAGCACTTTTCAAAAACAAGCTTCAAATCATGTTGAAATACAGAAATTAACACTTTTCCAAAAACAAGCTCCAAATCATGTTGAAATACAGAAATGAACACTTTTCCAAAAACAAGCTCCAAATCATGTTGAAATACAGAAATGAACACTTTTCCAAAAACAAGCTCTAAATCATGTTGAAACACAGAAATAAACACTTTTCCAAAACAAGCTCAAATCATGTTGAAATACAGAAATGAACACTTTTCCAAAACAAGCTCTAAATCATGTTGAAATACAGAAATAAACACTTTTCCATAAACAAGCTCTAAATCATGTTGAAACACAGAAATAACACTTTTCAAAAACAAGCTTCAAATCATGTTGAAATACAGAAATAAACACTTTTCCAAAAACAAGCTCCAAATCATGTTGAAATACAGAAATAAACACTTTTCCATAAACAAGCTCTAAATCATGTTTGATGCACTCTGGAAGTTAATTTTTTTTCAGTACTGTTTAATCAGGATGTTAGGAACACTGTGGACAGTTTTCAGCAAGTTGCAACATTGAAATACAGAAATAAACACTTTTCCAAAAACAAGCTCTCAAATCATGTTGAAATACAGAAATAAGACACTTTTCCAAAAACAAGCTCCAAATCATGTTGAAATACAGAAATTAACACTTTTCCAAAAACAAGCTCTAAATCATGTTGAAATACAGAAATGAACACTTTTCAGAAACAAGCTTAAATCATGTTGAAATACAGAAATAAACACTTTTCCAAAAACAAGCTCTAAATCATGTTGAAATACAGAAATGAACACTTTTCCAAAAACAAGCTCCAAATCATGTTGAAATACAGAAATAACACTTTTCCAAAAACAAGCTCCAAATCATGTTGAAATACAGAAATAAACACTTTTCCATAAACAAGCTCTAAATCATGTTTGATGCACTCTGGAAGTTAATTTTTTTTCAGTACTGTTTAATCAGGATGTTAGGAACACTGTGGACAGTTTTCAGCAAGTTGCAACATTGAAATACAGAAATAAACACTTTTCCAAAAACAAGCTCCAAATCATGTTGAAATACAGAAATAAACACTTTTCCAAAAACAAGCTCTAAATTATGCTGAAATACAGAAATTAACACTTTTCCAAAAACAAGCTCCAAATCATGTTGAAATACAGAAATTGACACTTTTCCATAAACAAGCTCTAAATCATGTTTGATGCACTCTGGAAGTTAATTTTTTTTCAGTACTGTTTAATCAGGATGTTAGGAACACTGTGGACAGTTTTCAGCAAGTTGCAACATTGAAATACAGAAATAAACACTTTTCCAAAAACAAGCTCTAAATCATTTTGAAATACAGAAATTGACACTTTTCCAAAAACAAGCTCCAAATCATTTTGAAATACAGAAATAAACACTTTTCCAAAAACAAGCTCTAAATCATGTTGAAAAACAGAAATAAGCACTTTTCAAAAACAAGCTTCAAATCATGTTGAAATACAGAAATTGACACTTTTCCAAAAACAAGCTCCAAATCATGTTGAAATACAGAAATAAACACTTTTCCATAAACAAGCTCTAAATCATGTTTGATGCACTCTGGAAGTTAATTTTTTTTCAGTACTGTTTAATCAGGATGTTAGGAACACTGTGGACAGTTTTCAGCAAGTTGCAACATTGAAATACAGAAATAAACACTTTTCCAAAAACAAGCTCAAATCATGTTGAAAAACAGAAATTGACACTTTTCCAAAAACAAGCTCCAAATCATGTTGAAATACAGAAATAAAAACTTTTCCATAAACAAGCTCTAAATCATGTTTGATGCACTCTGGAAGTTAATTTTTTTTCAGTACTGTTTAATCAGGATGTTAGGAACACTGTGGACAGTTTTCAGCAAGTTGCAACATTGAAATACAGAAATAAACACTTTTCCAAAAACAAGCTCTAAATCATGTTGAAATACAGAAATAAACACTTTTCCAAAAACAAGCTCTAAATCATGTTGAAATACAGAAATTAACACTTTTCCAAAAACAAGCTCCAAATCATGTTGAAATACAGAAATTGACACTTTTCCATAAACAAGCTCTAAATCATGTTGAATCACTGGAAGTAACACTTTTCAGTACAAGTTCTAATCATGTGAAATACAGAAATTGACACTTTTCCAAAAACAAGCTCCAAATCATTTGAAATACAGAAATAAACACTTTTCCAAAAACAAGCTCTAAATCATGTTGAAATACAGAAATAAACACTTTTCCAAAAACAAGCTCTAAATCATGTTGAAATACAGAAATTAACACTTTTCCAAAAACAAGCTCTAAATCATGTTGAAATACAGAAATAAGCACTTTTCAAAAACAAGCTTCAAATCATGTTGAAATACAGAAATTGACACTTTTCCAAAAACAAGCTCCAAATCATGTTGAAATACAGAAATAAAAACTTTTCCATAAACAAGCTCTAAATCATGTTTGATGCACTCTGGAAGTTAATTTTTTTTCAGTACTGTTTAATCAGGATGTTAGGAACACTGTGGACAGTTTTCAGCAAGTTGCAACATTGAAATACAGAAATAAACACTTTTCCAAAAACAAGCTCTAAATCATGTTGAAATACAGAAATAAAGCACTTTTACAATAAACAAGCTCTCAAATCATGTTGAAATACAGAAATAAACACTTTTCCAAAAACAAGCTCTAAATCATGTTGAAATACAGAAATAAACACTTTTCCAAAAACAAGCTCCAAATCATTTTGAAATACAGAAATAAACACTTTTCCAAAAACAAGCTCTAAATCATGTTGAAAAACAGAAATAAGCACTTTTCAAAAACAAGCTTCAAATCATGTTGAAATACAGAAATTGACACTTTTCCAAAAACAAGCTCCAAATCATGTTGAAATACAGAAATAGACACTTTTCCATAAACAAGCTCTAAATCATGTTTGATGCACTCTGGAAGTTAATTTTTTTTCAGTACTGTTTAATCAGGATGTTAGGAACACTGTGGACAGTTTTCAGCAAGTTGCAACATTGAAATACAGAAATAAACACTTTTCCAAAAACAAGCTCTAAATCATGTTGAACGAAAATTTTCAACGTTAATCATGTTGAAATACAGAAATGACACTTTTCCAAAAACAAGCTCCAAATCATGTTGAAATACAGAAATAAACACTTTTCCATAAACAAGCTCTAAATCATGTTTGATGCACTCTGGAAGTTAATTTTTTTTCAGTACTGTTTAATCAGGATGTTAGGAACACTGTGGACAGTTTTCAGCAAGTTGCAACATTGAAATACAGAAATAAACACTTTTCCAAAAACAAGCTCCAAATCATGTTGAAATACAGAAATAAACACTTTTCCAAAAACAAGCTCCAAATCATGTTGAAATACAGAAATAAACACTTTTCCAAAAACAAGCTCTAAATCATGTTGAAATACAGAAATTAACACTTTTCCAAAAACAAGCTCCAAATCATGTTGAAATACAGAAATTGACACTTTTCCAAAAACAAGCTCCAAATCATGTTGAAATACAGAAATAAACACTTTTCCAAAAACAAGCTCTAAATCATGTTGAAATACAGAAATAACATTTTTCAAAACAAGCTCAAATCAGTTGAAATACAGAAATTACACTTTTCCAAAAACAAGCTCCAAATCATGTTGAAATACAGAAATAAACACTTTTCCAAAAACAAGCTCTAAATCATGTTGAAATACAGAAATGAACACTTTTCCAAAAACAAGCTCTAAATCATGTTGAAAAACAGAAATAAACACTTTTCCAGAAACAAGCTCCAAATCATGTTGAAATACAGAAATGAACACTTTTCCAAAAACAAGCTCCAAATCATGTTGAAATACAGAAATGAACACTTTTCCAAAAACAAGCTCTAAATCATGTTGAAAAACAGAAATAAACACTTTTCCATAAACAAGCTCCAAATCATGTTGAAATACAGAAATGACACTTTTCCAAAAACAAGCTCCAAATCATGTTGAAATACAGAAATAAGCACTTTTCAAAAACAAGCTCCAAATCATGTTGAAATACAGAAATAAACACTTTTCCATAAACAAGCTCTAAATCATGTTGAAATACAGAAATAAACACTTTTCCAAAAACAAGCTCTAAATCATGTTGAAACACAGAAATAAGACACTTTTCAAAAACAAGCTCCAAATCATGTTGAAATACAGAAATTGACACTTTTCCAAAAACAAGCTCAAATCATGTTGAAATACAGAAATAAACACTTTTCCAAAAACAAGCTCCAAATCATGTTGAAATACAGAAATTGACACTTTTCCAAAAACAAGCTCTAAATCATGTTTGAATGCACTCTGGAAGTAAATTTTTTTCCAGTACTGTTTAATCAGGATGTTAGGAACACTGTGGACAGTTTTCAGCAAGTTGCAACATTGAAATACAGAAATAAACACTTTTCCAAAAACAAGCTCTAAATCATGTTGAAATACAGAAATAAACACTTTTCCAAAAACAAGCTCCAAATCATTTTGAAATACAGAAATTGACACTTTTCCAAAAACAAGCTCCAAATCATGTTGAAATACAGAAATAAACACTTTTCCAAAAACAAGCTCTAAATCATGTTGAAATACAGAAATAAACACTTTTCCAAAAACAAGCTCTAAATCAGTGTTGAAACACAGAAATAAACACTTTTCCAAAACAAGCTCCAAATCATGTTGAAATACAGAAATTAACACTTTTCCAAAAACAAGCTCCAAATCATGTTGAAATACAGAAATGGACACTTTTCCAAAAACAAGCTCCAAATCATGTTGAAATACAGAAATAAACACTTTTCCAAAAACAAGCTCTAAATCATGTTGAAATACAGAAATAAACACTTTTCCAAAAACAAGCTCTAAATCATGTTGAAATACAGAAATAAACACTTTTCCAAAAACAAGCTCTAAATCATGTTGAAATACAGAAATGACACTTTTCCAAAACAAGCTCTAAATCATGTTGAAATACAGAAATAAACACTTTTCCAAAAACAAGCTCTAAATCATGTTGAAATACAGAAATAAACACTTTTCCAAAAACAAGCTCCAAATCATGTTGAAATACAGAAATAAAAACTTTTCCATAAACAAGCTCTAAATCATGTTTGATGCACTCTGGAAGTTAATTTTTTTTCAGTACTGTTTAATCAGGATGTTAGGAACACTGTGGACAGTTTTCAGCAAGTTGCAACATTGAAATACAGAAATAAACACTTTTCCAAAAACAAGCTCCAAATCATGTTGAAATACAGAAATAAACACTTTTCCAAAAACAAGCTCTAAATCATGTTGAAATACAGAAATTAACACTTTTCCAAAAACAAGCTCCAAATCATGTTGAAATACAGAAATGGACACTTTTCCAAAAACAAGCTCTAAATCATGTTGAAATACAGAAATAACACTTTTCCAAAACAAGCTCTCAAATCATGTTGAAATACAGAAATAACACTTTTCCAAAACAAGCTCCAAATCATGTTGAAATACAGAAATAAACACTTTTCCATAAACAAGCTCTAAATCATGTTGAAATACAGAAATAAACACTTTTCCAAAAACAAGCTCTAAATCATGTTGAAATACAGAAATTGACACTTTTCCAAAAACAAGCTCCAAATCATTTTGAAATACAGAAATTAACACTTTTCCAAAAACAAGCTCCAAATCATGTTGAAATACAGAAATAACACTTTTCCAAAAACAAGCTCTAAATCATGTTGAAATACAGAAATTAACACTTTTCCAAAAACAAGCTCCAAATCATGTTGAAATACAGAAATAAACACTTTTCCATAAACAAGCTCTAAATCATGTTTGATGCACTCTGGAAGTTAATTTTTTTTCAGTACTGTTTAATCA